>NC_092120.1:1557500-1565000 GCF_045679555.1 Salvelinus alpinus | reverse complement strand
AAATTATAAAACTGATGTTGGACAATCTAATTCAGTATGTAAGTAAACAAAATTCATTGGTTCATTGAGAGAAAGCTTATTTTCTATGCTCCAGTGAAACGAGGCCCGCTCCATGCATTTATGAAAGCACTCAAATTATATCTTACTATTTTTTTTTTACAGTTCTACTGGATTATGTTAATAAATGTTATGTTTTTTGTAATTTGAACTATCACGGGGTCGTGAATCATGTGATATTTGATATACAGTACCAGTCAAAAGTTTGGAGACACCTACTCATTCCAGGGTTTTTCTTTACTATTTTCTACATTGTAGCAAAATACTGAAGACATCAAAACTATGAAATAACATGCCAAGAATGTGCAAAGCTGTCATCAAAGCAAAGGGTGGCTACTTTGAAGAATATCAAATATAAAATATACTTTGATTTATTTAACACTTTCTTGGTTACTACATGATTCCATATGTGTTATTTCATAGTTTTGATGTCTTCACTATTATTCTACAATGTAGAAAATAATACAAATAAAGAAAAACCCTTGAATGAGGAGGTGTGTCCAAATGTTTTACTGGTACTGTACGTGGCTGTCACGTCTGCTCCTCCCCTCCAGCGTACGATGTCGCCAGAGTATTAACCACCGGTCCTGGGATTCATCATTACGCACACCTGGCACTCATCATTACGCACACCTGGCACTCATCATTACTCGCACCTGTGAATCCTTATGATTCACACCTGGACTCCATTACCTTCATAATTTTCTCCCCTGTATATGTCACTCTCCCATGTTCACTCACCAGTTGGTATTGTTCTTGTGTATCGGCGTACTGCCTTATGTTAATGGCGTGTTCTTGGTTTTGTTGTTAAAACGTTTCACCTCGTTCCAACTCACCGCCCCATCATTACAGTGGCTTATTGATAACTCTGTTTCTTACTATAGGCAGTTGGCTGTCTAGTTATTGCAACATTGCAACTCTCTGATGTGAGTAGTTGGCAACATTGTTTTGTTTCCAAGTGCTACTGAATAAGCTCAACAGAAATGCACCAATTGCGCCAAATGATACAAATCATTACTCTACTCTATCAATCCAGTCCAAATCTTTATACTGTACATGACACAGGGTCGTCATATGTTAATCTTGCCTAGGGCGGCAGCAGAACTGCTTGGACCGGGCCTGACCAACACTATCATTTGCCTCTAATTGACTTGCGCTTGCGGCTAACCTTGGCCTGCTCAAAGTGAGCCACTACTGATGGGAAGTTACAACTGTCCAACTCCTTGGAGCAGCTTGATGTGCATCAGTCTCGTTACTTTGTCTTCAAGAAGGTGCGATCTTGAGGAAGTCCTTACTCTGTTTTTGAGAAAGAGTCCCCTTTCGGCGGGCACACTGGAAACGGGGATAATCAACTCAATCTTCACCGTTTTTGCCCAGTCGGGGTACACTTAGCTGAAGTCCCTTGTGAAGACCTCGAGTCTTTTGCGTGAGTAAAAATAGAAAAACAAACCCAACACTAATTTCCCAGCAGCTTGAGGATTTATTATCCTATGAAGTATATTTGCCATTGAAGTTAGAGCACATCGACTGGTATTTACATCAATGAATAAAAAGCATTATTTTGTAATGGATTTTTTTTCTTCTCCCGGAAACCATGTGATCTGATCACATATTTGTTGGTCCAAAAGCTGGGAGTTACCGGCTAACGGAAACCCTGGTATACACCGGTTGTTTACGAAGCATGTGACAAATAAAATGGATTATGAACGCAGCATTCCTGAACGGCTATAACCAGCTATTCCAGCTTTTTATTTTATATTTTATTTCACCTATATTTAACCAGGTAGGCTAGGTGAGAACAAGTTCTCATTTACAACAGGTCACAGTTCAGGTCACATAGTTAGGAAATACTATTTCATTGGTCAGCAGACAGGAACTAAAGGGTCCATTGGAAAACAACACAATAAACAAAACCCTACAATGATTTCTCACTGAATACCTCAATCAATGGTGAATTGCATTGCTGAGAAGGATTGTTAGTGTTCATTTTCAGGCCTGTGATAGATGCACTGTATGTCTGCAGCTCATAAGCTATGTCACACTATGACAGGTAGTCACTATTACACTCTGGCTTTCCATTTGGGTAACTGATCATCACTACATAAAAACCACCCCTGACTGTGATTTGTGCCATCGATTAAAACGCAGGAGGGAAACATTGGAGAGATGTTCGCAAGAACTACCAACGCTAGGCGGGGAGAGAGATGGAGATGGGGGGGGCTTGGGTGAGGAGTGCGATTATAGGAAGGTGGGTTGAGTGGTGAAGGGGTGGGGTGAGGGGGGTGCAAGACAGACATAAAATACAGAAACGTGTCCTTATATGGAAATGCAGGGGAATGGGCCTGGGCCGGTTCTGTGACAGATAGGTAGAATGACAGCTGTGTGGGCCAATCAATAAGGGCCCACAGCGCGGCCCTGTCAGACAGATGGCAAATTGGAGAGCAGGGTGACACTAAGACTAATTGACACAATCAGATACACAGAGACGGACAGGCGTGATGTGTGAAACACACACACACACACAGACATACACTCTGGAAACAAATAACCAAATCTACTGGGAGAGAGGGAGAGATTATCAGGGATGCAAAGGCCAAAGCCTTCAACCTGTGTGTTGGAACTATTTTCTCTCTCTCTTGTACCTGTGTTGATCACGTTTCCTGTCTTCCCCTTCTTTCTCTCACACATTCCCCTTTGCGGCCACACATACATTTTACAGTGTCAATCTGGCTTGTGCCCTTATCTTCTCTGTCCTCCCTCCTCCTCCCTCCCCCCTCTTTCTGTCTTTTTCCTCTACTGGCTTCTGGTGGGTTTTTGTTTGGGTGCGAGGCATCGGTCACTGTGTGGGTAGTGTGTGGGTGTTTGTGTGTGTGTGTGCGTGTGTCTGTGCCTCTTTCTGTGTGCAATGTTGTTGTTGTGTGTCTGCTGTGCCTGTGTGTGTGTGTATTCAGCAAGCACCATTTGTCTCTGTTGTTTGTTTGCGAAAGCAGGAAGATAAATGTAATTAGATAAATGAAATTGCACTGTTCCCTTTATCTCCTCTCTCTCTCCCACTCTCGTCTCCCTAATCCATCTCTTGCTGTTCTTCTCATTCTCTCTCACCTTTTTGCCCTTCCAGTCCCTCTTTCTCCTTCTCTCACTCTCCATCTCTTTTGGACATATTTTCATTTGCAGGATGTGAAAGTTGCTGTTTGAATAAGCATATTTGTCCTGCTTAATAGTATGCCTCCTCACTCCAGTCCGTCATTTAGCTTATTCTCCTTATCTTCTGTAAACACACACATTCCTCTTGCTATCTCTGGGCTTCTCTCTTTCTCTCTGGGCTTCTTCTATCTCTGGGCTTCTCTCTTTCTCTCTGGGCTTCTTCTATCTCTGGGCTTCTCTCTTTCTCTCTGGGCTTCTCTCTTTCTCTCTAGTCTTCTTCTCTCTCTGGCTTTCTCTTTCGACCCACCGCTCTGCCCATTTCCAACACCCAAGTTTATCAAAATAGTACTAATAACAACATACTGGGTTTAGCATGTGGCTATTACACCAACAGTAGAACTCTTAAAGAGTGACTGCCTTTAAAAAGCAACGGATCGTTGTGAAAACAGCTAGTTACTAAACAGCTAGTTACTAAACAGTTATTCTGGTGTCAAAATTCACTACAAAGTGTAAATAGGATAATTTTGATCATAAAGTCACAATAGATAAATGAATGAATAAATGAAGGTTGGGTTTTGGTTTGACAATGTCCGTTTGCCCACTGACATGGGGTGAACAGCTGCGGTGATCGCTCTCTATCCGATAGCATAGACAGTGAGAAAGACCTGCCCAGCAGCTCTGACTTTGTTTACATAAGACAACCCGTCTCACATTTCTTTACTTGAGAAATACTGCACCAAACGCCTTAGATGTAAAATTGCGCAATGAAAACATCCTCTGAAAAATGTCCAAATTGATTACAGATCTCTTGAGTTCTGTTAGATTCATTCTGGGGATTTTGAGGATGTGAAATAGGCTTCCGTGTCTACAGTGGCTCATGGGGGACAAACATCATTAACCAAACACAGAATCGGACAGGAAACACACCTCCAAGACTGAAATCTTGTTTTTCTAATGAGTAACAGAAAACACACGTGCCAATCGGCGTGTTCAGTGGCTCTTTAACCCTGTACATCAGATGGACACAATACCAGTCACGCTAAGAGTTCTCCTTTCATATCTCAACACTTGTCCCCTATTAGGAGGGTAAATGGTGTTACTGCCCAACATATTAATCATATGTTTCAGGAAATGATTTGAGTATTGCAGTTGACAGAGGAAACGTTGTACTGGAAAAAATCCAATTGAAACGTGACGGTAATTCCCTAACTTGGACCTGGCTACTGGGGAAAAGTGCAGATGAAGAACATCAGAGGTTATACAATAAGACGTTTTATAGCTGAATTAAACAACACTCGTGGAAGCAGAAAACTGTAAATATGACCTTGTTTCTAAAGCAAGGACCGTTCTCTCACGGTTTGTGAAACCCATATGGGAATGTGTCAGGTGTTTATCAGGTGTTTGTTGTCAGCTTACAGTGTTTATTATTGACTTATCATCCACAGTGACCTATTTCACCTCTTTTATTCATGGTCGTTGTCATGGAATAAATCCCACGCACCTTCACCAGTAAGCTCAGAGGTGCCAGTGTTTTTCCCATTAATCATCATCATCACATTTCTGTACACGGATTTAAAGAGACAACTCTGCTTTATCTATTCTGAGTGTTTCACGACTCAGGGACCAATGAAATGTATTCAGATACCATCTGGAGTTTCATTCTATTATGTTCACAAATGGAACATCTTTTCCGTTTCCTGTTCCATTTCATGTATCAGTTTTGGAGATACAAGGCTTTCTCCTGGCAGCAACACCATCATTATTGGCTCAACATCTGAGACGCAGCCGGAGGTAGTGTAGTGTATCTCTGTAGTCTCTCTCTCTCTGCTGTTTTCTTACATAAGCTTTATGTAATCAATGTCTGCTGGGAGTGTGACATGTCAATGCCAATGTCTGTCACGTGTGGTAGTATGATGAGCATTAGAATGTACAGTGAAGTAAGTGTTCACATTAGTGTAGATCGGGGCAGGGGTTTGACCATTGACTGTGTGAGTATTGCGTGTTTCAGGAGCTGTTCTATGCCGTGCTCTGCTCAGCAGCTGCTAGCCTATTTGCATGTCTGCCTCCAGCAGGTAGCTCTGTGTGTGTGTGTGTGTGTGTGTGTGTGTGTGTGTGTGTGTGTGTGTGTGTGTGTGTGTGTGTGTGTGTGTGTGTGTGTGTGTGTGTGTGTGTGTGTGTGTGTGTGTGTGTGTGTGTGTGAGAGACCAGGTCAGTCTGAGTGCGATGTGTTTTAATATCTACCTGTCAGCATATATTAAAGTTGCACTATGTAGAATTTGCTCTGCCATTTCCTGTTTGCTAAACCTCTACTAATTTGCCTAATTTCTGTTTGTGACAAAATAAGCAAGTATAGTGTAGAGAATCATTGTATCATCTAAACCGCTGTGAAATATATTTTCCAAAACCCAAAATATTGTTTCAGCTGTTTGAAGCTGGTGTACAAAACCAAGATATTGTTTCAGCTGTTTGAAGCTGGTGAACAAAACCTAAAGTAGCAAAAACATAACTGAAGAACGGGAAGCATAGAAATAGAGCACATAGAACAGATCAACCGCTTCTTAAACTTGCTTTCAAGTACAATGATAGATCTATAACTCACATTTCTATGTGAATTTGGTCGGGTTGCTCAAAAAGTTACATATTGCCACTTTAATGTTTGTGTGTGTGTGTGTCAGTTTAGTTCTGTTGGTTTGATTGTATGTCAAAATGTCTATGAGAATTAACGTCTTCATCTAAGTGAGTTTGTGGTCGCAGAAGTATATGTAAGTGTGTGTGCATCTGTGTGTGTGTGTGTGTGTGTGTGCGCCTGACTTCTAGGTCTTTGAGTGAGTATGTGTGTGATTGTATTTTATGTCAAACTGTCCGTTTGGATTAGCGTCTTTCTCTTCCTGTGTGTGTGTCTCATTCCCTGTCTGAGTGTCTCACTCTGAGCCGGTGGGTGAGTGATAGCGTCTGTGTGTGTGTCTCACTGAGCCGGTGGGTGAGTGATAGCATCTGTGTGTGTGTCTCACTCTGAGCCGGTGGGTGAGTGATAGCGTCTGTGTGTGTGTCTCACTCTGAGCCGGTGGGTGAGTGATAGCGTCTGTGTGTGTGTCTCACTCTGAGCCGGTGGGTGAGTGATAGCGTCTGTGTGTGTGTCTCACTCTGAGCCGGTGGGTGAGTGATAGCATCTGTGTGTGTTTTGTGTTGACACGGTGACACTGGCTCTTCCGGTAGAAACATTTGGACCATCGTTATGGCGGTGAGTCATGCAGCGTCTCCGCTCCCCGGTCACTAGGCTGCGTCTGGATTGGCATGCGCCCAACGGCTTTAACCCTCCGCTCCTCCTCGTCGACACTTGCTGTAGGAGTATTTCATGGCGCCTGCCTTGTATTCTAATAGCCTTCTGTAATTACTTTCTTCCCTGCTAGAACAATTACTCAGGCCAACCAAGGGAAAGTGCCAATGTTATTTTTAGATTTTATTAATGATAATTCTCACGGCTACAAACTGCTTTCTCGCTCTCCTTTCTGACTCTTTCTCTCGCTCTCTTTTTTAATCGCCACCTCATTTCCTCTTCCCTCCCTCCCTCCCTCCCTCCCTCCCTCCCTCCCTCTCCTCTTCCTTTTCTGTCTCTCCCTATTTCTCACACTCCTTCAGTTCTCCATTAAGTGTAACATCCAACACTCTCCCTCTTTCTTGGTTTTCAGAATAGAGAAGCAGCACTCCCTCCCTCTCTCTCTTGTTCCACTGTTTGTCGAGGAGGAGAGAGCTACTTCTGTTTCCCAAGAGTTTTAGTTGCAGTGGAATTGTGTCAACTGGAGCTGTGACTGTTTCTTTCACACTCTACCACCTCTCGCTCTCTCATTCTATCCCCACCTCATAAGTCCAGCTTCAATATCCATTGGGTTTTATTGGCATGGCATTCATTCTAGTAAAGCCCTTTATCCTCCTCTGACTCTCTATTTCATTCACTCTATCTCTCTCCGTCTCCGTCTCCCCCTCCCTCCCTCCCTCCCTCCCTCCCTCCCTCCCTCCCTCCCTCCCTCCCTCCCTCCCTCCCTCCCTCCCTCCCTCCCTCCCTCCCTCCCTCCCTCCCTCCCTCCCTCCCTCCCTCCCTCCATCTCTGTCTCTCTTCCTCCGCCCTCTCTCCATCTCCCCCTCACTCTCTCCGTCTCCCCCTCCCTCTCTCCGTTTCCCCCTCACTCTCTCCGTCTCTCTCTCGCTTCCCTTTTTAATGTGAATGCATGTCCTCTTCTAAACTCTGCTGTCTGCTCCCAAGACATGATGTTCTGCTCTGCATCTAACACCCTCTCAGTC
>NC_092120.1:1462500-1552500 GCF_045679555.1 Salvelinus alpinus | reverse complement strand
TCTGTCTCGCTCTCTCTCTCTGTCGCTCTGTCTCTCTCTGTCGCTCTGTCTCTCTCTCTCTCTCTCTCTCTCTCTCTCTCTCTCTCTCTCTCTCTCTCTCTCTCTCTCTCTCTCTCTCTCTCTCTCTCTCTCTCTGTCACTCTCTCTCTCCCTGTCTCTTTCTCCCTGTCACTCTCTCTCTCTCTCTCTCTCTCCCTGTCTCTTTCTCCCTGTCACTCTCTCTCTCTCTCTCTCTCTGTCACTCTCTCTCTCCCTCTGAGAAAGTGCTTCATCAGCCAGCTACAGTGATTTAACTCTCTCCATCATTGCACTCCTCTCCTATTTTCTCCATCTCCTCCTCTTGTTCCCCTCCTTTTGCATTTCCTTCCTTATCAAATATAGATGGGTTTTCTTGTACCTCCATCTCTTCCTCTCTCCTATCCTATTCTTTCAAAGTTTATTTTCCTGTCACTGCCTTTCTTCTTGACGTTTAAAAAAATAAATATTCTATTTCGAGAATGTGTATGTGTGAGAGAAAGTGTTTGTGTGGTGTGTGTATGTTTGTGTGGTGTGTGTATGTTTGTGTGGTGTGTGTGCAATATATTTCACAAAGGATTTTTACTGTATTCTCCTTGGCATTGATGTGATGGGATCTGTATTGTCTATGATATTACCAGTTTCAATAATACATTGTGTGTCTGGACAGTATTATATCAGTTCACTGTGATACATAATAGATTATAGTTATATGGTCCTATCCCATTGTCTATACCATGGAGTTTGATGGATGTTGTGCTGGAGGCTTGGATGTTGTTAATCAGAGGGGGGGATACTGGAGATAGGTGTTGTGCTGGAGGCTTGGATGTTGTTGAGCAGAGGGGGGGATACTGGAGATAGGTGTTGTGCTGGAGGCTTGGATGTTGTTGAGCAGAGGGGGGGGATACTGGAGATAGGTGTTGTGCTGGAGGCTTGGATGTTGTTGAGCAGAGGGGGGGATACTGGAGATAGGTGTTGTGCTGGAGGCTTGGATGTTGTTGAGCAGAGGGGGGGATACTGGAGATAGGTGTTGTGCTGGAGGCTTGGATGTTGTTGAGCAGAGGGGGGGATACTGGAGATAGGTGTTGTGCTGGAGGCTTGGATGTTGTTGAGCAGAGGGGGGGATACTGGAGATAGGTGTTGTGCTGGAGGCTTGGATGTTGTTGAGCAGAGGGGGGGGGGGGGATACTGGAGATAGGTGTTGCATTGCACAGTGTAAGAAAACGTTACTGAAATGTTTGATGAAGTCAATTCCGGAAGTCTTTTGCGCTGTGCGACTGAATTAAAAGCAATAGCAAGGCTTTTGTTGTTATCCTGTATTGTGCTGTACTGTCGTTTGTGAGGGTGTGTATTAGAGTTCGACAGATTATGATTTTTCAATGCCGATACCGATACCGATTATTGGAGGACCAAAAAAAGCCGATACCGATTAATTGGCCGATTTTTATTAGATTTTTATGTATTTATTTATTTGTAACCAAATCAAATCAAATTTATTTATATAGCCCTTCGTACATCAGTTGATATCTTAAAGTGCTGTACAGAAACCCAGCCTAAAACCTCAAACAGCAAGCAATGTAGGTGAAGAAGCACGGTGGCTAGGAAAAACTCCCATGAAAGGCCAAAACCTAGGAAGAAACCAAGAGAGGAACCAGGCTATGAGGGGTGGCCAGTCCTCTTCTGGCTGTGCCGGGTGGAGATTATAACAGAACATGGCCAAGATGTTCAAATGTTCATAAATGACCAACATGGTCAAATAATAATAATCACAGTAGTTGTCGAGGGTGCAGCAAGTCAGCACCTCAGGAGTAAATGTCAGTTGGCTTTTCATAGCCGATCATTAAGAGTATCTCTACCGCTCCTGCGGTCTCTAGAGAGTTGAAAACAGCAGGTCTGGGACAGGTAGCACATCCAGTGAACAGGTCAGGGTTCCATAGCCGCAGGCAGAACAGTTGAAACTGGAGCAGCAGCACGGCCAGGTGGACTGGGGACAGCAAGGAGTCATCACACCAGGCAGTCCTGAGGCATGGTCCTAGGGCTCAGGTCCTCCGAGAGAGAGCAAGAAAGAGAGAATTAGAGAGAGCATACTTAAATTCACACAGGACCCCGGATAAAACAGGAGAAGTACTCCAGATATAACAAACTGACCCTAGCCCCCCGACACATAAACTACTGCAGCATAAATACTGGAGGCTGAGACAGGAGGGGTCAGGAGATACTGGGGCCCCATCCGATGATACCCCCGGACAGGGCCAAACAGGAAGGATATAACCCCACCCACTTTGCCAAAGCACAGCCCCCACACCACTAGAGGGATATCTTCAACCACCAACTTACCATCCTGAGACAAGGCCGAGTATAGCCCACAAAGATCTCCGCCACGGCGCAACCCAAGGGGGGGCGCCAACCCAGACAGGAAGATCACGTCAGTGACTCAACCCACTCAAGTGACGCACCCCTCCTAGGGACGGCATGAAAGAGCACCAGTAAGCCAGTGACTCTGCCCCTGTAATAGGGTTAGAGGCAGAGAGGGGAACCGGCCAGGCAGAGACAGCAAGGGCGGTTCGTTGCTCCAGAGCCTTTCCGTTCACCTTCACACTCCTGGGCCAGACTACACTCAATCATATGACCCACTGAAGAGATGAGTCTTCAGTAAAGACTTAAAAGTTGAGACCGAGTCTGCGTCTCTCACATGGGTAGGCAGACCATTTCATAAAATGGAGATCTATAGGAGAAAGCCCTGCCTCCAGCTGTTTGCTTAGAACTTCTAGGGACAATTAGGAGGCCTGCGTCTTGTGACCGTAGCGTACGTGTAGGTATGTACGGCAGGACCAACTCGGAAAGATAGGTAGGAGCAAGCCCATGTAATGCTTTGTAGGCTAGCAGTAAAACCTTGAAATCAGCCCTAGCCTTAACAGGAAGCCAGTGTAGAGAGGCTAGCACTGGAGTAATATGATCAAATTCTTTGGTTCTAGTCAGGATTCTAGCAGCCGTATTTAGCACTAACTGAAGTTTATTTAGTGCTTATTCCGGGTAGCCGGAAAGTAGAGCATTGCAGTAGTCCAACCTAGAAGTAACAAAGGCATGGATTAACTTTTCTGCATCATTTTTGGACAGAAAGTTTCAGATTTTTGCAATGTTACGTAGATGGAAAAAGCTGTCCTTGAAACAGTCTTGATATGTTCGTCAAAAGAGAGATCAGGGTCCAGAGTAATGCCGAGGTCCTTCACAGTTTTATTTGAGACGACTTTACAACCATCAAGATTAATTGTCAGATTCAGCAGAAGATCTCTTTGTTTCTTGGGACCTAGAACAAGCATCTCTGTTTTGTCCGATGTTTTCAGCCATCCACTTCCTTCTGTCTGAAACACAGGCTTCTAGCGAGGGCAATTTTGGGGCTTCACCATGTTTCATTGAAATGTACAGCTGTGTGTCATCCGCAAAGCAGTGAATGTTAACATTATGTTTTCGATTGACATCCCCAAGAGGTAAAATATATAGTGAAAACAATAGTGGTCCTAAAACGGAACCTTAAGGAACACCGAAATGTACAGTTGATTTGTCAGAGGACAAACCATTCACAGAGACAAACTGATATCTTTCCGACAGATAAGATCTAAACCAGGCCAGAACTTGTCCGTGTAGACCAATTTGGGTTTCCAATCTCTCCAAAAGAATGTGGTGATCGATGGTATCAAAGGCAGCATTAAGGTCTAGGAGCACGAGGACAGATGCAGAGCCTCGGTCTGATGCCATTAAAAGGTAATTTACCACCTTCACAAGTGCAGTCTCAGTGCTATGATGGGGTCTAAAACCAGACTGAAGCATTTCGTATACATTGTTTGTCTTCAGGAAGGCAGTGAGTTGCTGCGTAACAGCTTTTTCTAAAATATTTGAGAGGAATGGAAGATTCGATATAGGCCGATAGTTTTTTAAATATTTTCTGGGTCAAGGTTTGGCTTTTTCAAGAGAGGCTTTATTACTGCCACTTTTATTGAGTTTGGTACACATCCGGTGGATAGAGAGCCGTTTATTATGTTCAACATAGGAGGGCCAAGTACAGTAAGCAGCTCTTTCAGTAGTTTAGTTGAAATAGGGTCCAGTATGCAGCTTGAAGGTTTAGAGGCCATGATTATTTTCATCATTGTGTCAAGAGATATACAGTGGGGCAAAAAAGTATTTAGTCAGCCACCAATTGTGCAAGTTCTCCCACTTAAAAAGATGAGAGAGGCCTGTAATTTTCATCATAGGTACACTTCAACTATGACAGACAAAATGAGAAAAAAAAATCCAGGAAATCACATTGTAGGATTTAATGAATTTATTTGCAAATTATGGTGGAAAATACGTTTTTGGTCACCTACAAACAAGCAAGATTTCTGGCTCTTCTTCTTTAAGAGGCTCCTCTGTCCTCCACTCGTTACCTGTATTAATGGCACCTGTTTGAACTTGTTATCAGTATAAAAGACACCTGTCCACAACCTCAAACAGTCACACTCCAAACTCCACTATGGCCAAGACCAAAGAGCCGTCAAAGGACACCAGAAACAAAATTATAGACCTGCACCAGGCTGGGAAGACTGAATCTGCAATAGGTAAGCAGCTTGGTTTGAAGAAATCAACTGTGGGAGCAATTATTAGGAAATGGAAGACATACAAGACCACTGATAATCTCCCTCGATCTGGGGCTCCACGCAAGATCTCACCCCGTGGGGTCAAAATGATCACAAGAACGGTGAGCAAAAATCCCAGAACCACACGGGGGGACCTAGTGAATGACCTGCAGAGAGCTGGGACCAAAGTAACAAAGCCTACCATCAGTAACACACTACGCCACCAGGGACTCAAATCCTGCAGTGCCAGACGTGTCCCCCTGCTTAAGCCAGTACATGTCCAGGCCCGTCTGAAGTTTGCTAGAGAGCATTTGGATGATCCAGAAGAAGATTGGGAGAATGTCATATGGTCAGATGAAACCAAAATATAACTTTTTGGTAAAAACTCAACTCGTCGTGTTTGGAGGACAAAGAATGCTGAGTTGCATCCAAAGAACACCACACCTACTGTGAAGCATGGGGGTGGAAACATCATACTTTGGGGCTGTTTTTCTGCAAAGCGACCAGGACGACTGATCCGTGTAAAGGAAAGAATGAATGGGGCCATGTATCGTGAGATTTTGAGTGAAAACCATCAGCTTCCATCAGCAAGGGCATTGAAGATGAAGGGCATTCATGCTGGGTCTTTCAGCATGACAATGATCCCAAACACACCGCCCGGGCAATGAAGGAGTGGCTTCATAAGAAGCATTTCAAGGTCCTGGAGTGGCCTAGCCAGTCTCCAGATCTCAACCCCATAGAAAATCTTTGGGGGGAGTTGAAAGTCCGTGTTGCCCAGCAACAGCCCCAAAACATCACTGCTCTAGAGGAGATCTGCATGGAGGAATGGGCCAAAATACCAGCAACAGTGTGTGAAAACCTTGTGAAGACTTACAGAAAATGTTTGACCTCTGTCATTGCCAACAAAGGGTATTTAACAAAGTATTGAGATAAACTTTTGTTATTGACCAAATACTTATTTTCCACCATAATTTGCAAATAAATTCATTAAAAATCCTACAATGTGATTTTCTGGATTTTTTTTTCTCATTTTGTCTGTCATAGTTGAAGTGTACCTATGATGGAAATTACAGGCCTCTCTCATCTTTTTAAGTGGGAGAACTTGCACAAATGGTGGCTGACTAAATACTTTTTTGCCCCACTGTAGTACTAAAACACTTGAGTGTCTCTCTTGATCCTAGGTCCTGGCAGAGTTGTACAGACTCAGGACAGCTGAGCTTTGGAGGAATACGCAGATTTAAAGAGGAGTCCGTAATTTGCATTCTTATGATCATGATCTTTTCCTCAAAGAAGTTCATGAATTTATTACTGCTGAAGTGAAAGCCATCCTCACTTGGGGAATGCTGCTTTTTAGTTAGCTTTGCGACAGTATCAAAAATTCATTTCGGATTGTTCTTATTTTCCTCAATTAAGTTGGAAAAATAGGATGATCGAGCAGCAGTGAGGGCTCTTCGATACTGCATGGTACTGTCTTTCCAAGCTAGTCGGAAGACTTCCAGTTTGCCATGTAAAAAGCTAACGTTTAAGTTCCTTGCTCAGAACATGAGAACATATGAAAGCTGGTGGTTCCTTTTAACACAAGTCTTCAATATTCCCAGTTAAGAAGTTTTAGGTTGTAGTTATTATAGGAATTATAGGACTATTTCTCTCTATACCATTTGTATTTCATGTACCTTTGACTATCGGATGTTCTTATTGGCACTATAGTATTGCCAGTGTAACAGTATAGCTTCCGTCCCTCTCCTCGCCCCTACCTGGGCTCGAACCAGGAACACATCGAAAACAGCCAGCCTCGAAGCATCGTTACCCATCGCTCCACAAAAGCCGCGGCCCATGCAGAGCAAGGGGAACAACTACTCCAAGTCACAGAGCGAGTGACGTTTGAAACGCTATTAGCGCACACCCCGCTAACTAGCTAGCCATTTCACATTGGTTACACCAGCCTAATCTCGGGAGTTGATAGGCTTGAAGTCATAAACAGCTGCTGGAAAACGCACGAAAGTGCTGTTTGAATGAATGCTTACGAGACTGCTGCTGCCTACCACCGCTCAGTCAGACTGCTCTATCAAATCATAGACTTAATTATAACATAATAACACACAGAAATACGAGACTTTGGTCATTAATATGGTCAAATCCGGAAACTATAATTTCGAAAACAAAACATTTATTCTTTCAGTGAAGTACGGAACCGTTCCGTATTTTATCTAACGGGTGGCATCCATAAGTCTAAATATTCCTGTTACATTGCACAACCTTCAATGTTATGTCATAATTACGTAAAATTCTGGCAAATTAGTTTGCAACGAGCCAGGCGGCCCAAACTGTTGCATATACCCTGACTCTGCGTGCAATGAACGCAAGAGAAGTGACACAATTTCACCTGGTTTATATTGCCTGCTAACCTGGATTTCTTTTAGCTAAATATGCAGGTTTTATAAAATATATACTTCTGTGTATTGATTTTAAGAAAGCCATTGATGTTTATGGTTAGGTACAGGCGTGCAACGATTGTGCTTTTTTCGCAAATGCGCTTTTGTTAAATCATCCCTCGTTTGGCGAAGTTGGCTCTTTGTTAGGAAGAAATAGTCTTCACACAGTTTGCAATGAGCTAGGCGGCCCAAACTGCTGCATATACCCTGACTCTGTTACAAGAGAAGTACACCATTTTTCCTAGTTAAAATAAATTCATGTTAGCAGGCAATATTAACTAAATATGCAGGTTTAAAAATATATATTCTTGTGTATTGATTTTAAGAAAGGCATTGATGTCAACGACAGCCCTTTTTTGCGAATGCCACCGCATCGATTATATGCAACGCAGGACACGCTAGATAAACTAGTAATATCATCAACCATGTGTAGTTAACTAGTGATTATGATTGATTGATTGATAGTTTTTTATAAGATAAGTTTAATGCTAGCTAACAACTTACCTTGGCTTCTTACTGCATTCGCGTAACAGGCAGGCTCCTCCTGGAGTGCAATGTAATCAAGTGGTTGGAGCGTTGGACTAGTTAACCGTAAGGTTGCAAGATTGAATCCCCGAGCTGACAAGGTAAAAATCTGTCGTTCTGCCCCTGAACAAGGCAGTTCAGGCCGTCATGGAAAATATGAATGTGTTCTTAACTGACTTGCCTAGTTAAATAAAGGTCTAATAATAACAAAAATAAATGAAAAAACGGCCAAATCGGTGTCCAAAAATACCGATTTCCGATTGTTATGAAAACTTGAAATCGGCCCTAATTAATCGGCCATTCCGATTAATCGGTCGACCTCTAGTGTGTATGTGTGTTTGAGTGTGTATTTGTGCGTGTGTTTGCTGTAAGTGTATAACAGGCCAGAGTGAAACTCTCTCCTGGGTTGCTGTTAAACATTCTTTTCCACATTGTTTTTACTGAAGACTTTTCCTGACGACCAAAAAAATCTGTATTCAGCTCCCAAAGAAAGGCTGAAATGTCAATGGAAAACAGAACGGTGTGTGCGTGTGCATGTGTGTGTGTGCGCGTGCGTGGGTGGGTGGGTGTAGTTGCTGCTGCCCTGGGGGTTAAAGATAGGAGCTGGGAAGGTATACAGAGAAATAGGGACAGGAACAGGAGGATGGAGGGAGAAAGACAAAAGGAGGAGGAGGAGTTTTAGAGAGATTGATAGACAGGAAAACCATTTTGAAAAGTAAAGGAGAAATAGAGGACAGTGCAGGGTTCAGGGGGCTGTATCATCCCTCTTGTTAAGGGATTGTCTCTCCCTTCTCTCCTTCCCCTTCTCTCTCTTCTGCTGTTCTGCTCTGGTTCTCTTTGATCTCAGGACACACCAAACTCAAAGACGCAGCCTAGCCCTAACCCTCCGTCATCACACAAACACACACACACACACACACACACACACACACACACACACACACACACACACACACACACACACACACACACACACACACACACACACACACACACACACACACACACACACACGCAGAGTGCGGGAGATGAAACGGCCAGGACAGCGTCAGCCGGGCATCATGTACTTTAGGCACAAGGCTTCAAGCTGGTGTAATTGGGAAGCCTCGTGAAGCGGTGATGAAGATGTCTGGATCAGAATGAAAGAGTTTTCATCTCTTTTAACTGAGCCCCAAAGCCTCTGAGTCGGCCATCATGCCTTTCTCCATGCTGACAGTAAGTAGCCATAGAGATAACAGAGCAGAGGTATTCTCTTCCTGCTGGTTATAATGATACAGCATGGTTTATTCATGTTGTAGACACCACTTCTGGTCACACCTGGCATGACCTGGCTCACCTCTATATATATATATATATATACACACACACACACACACACACACACACACACACACACACACACACACACACACACACACACACACACACACACAGACAGAGCAATGTGAACTGAGCCCTGTGGTGTGGACAGAGAGAGACAGAATCCCCAAGCAGCTTGGCTCTGTGGCTAATAGTGATGAAGCTCTGAGATGGTATTTAGGGACCTGGTCTAGGATCAGTGGTTAGAGGACCATTCTCTCTCCCTGTAGGATGTCTTCAGTATCAGGTTGGCTTTGTCTGGGTTCGAAGGTGTGTGTGTAGGTGATGTTCCACTGTGTGACAGGTGAGAGGTCAGGTGATTATACACTCTGACAGCAGGTGAACTCTGTGAGAGAGCGCTGTTGGCCAACACTTCTTAATGAGACCTGGCACCTGCCCTGCACCAAGGTGGGCCAAAAGGGCTAGCAGAGAGGGAGGAAGAGAGGGAGATGGGTGGAAAATGGAGATGGAGGGAGGGATTGTTTGGGAGGGAGGGAAGGGAACAGGGTTAGAGGAAGAGTGGGATAATGAACAGAAGAGAGAAAGATGGAGGAAGAAGCAGAGTGACAGAGGTAGAGGAAGAGTTGGAGGAGGAAAGGAATAGAGAGATGGAAGGTGAAGTAGAGAAAGATGTGAGGAAGAGGGAGAGGGGGAGGGGAAGATGAGAAGGAGTCACCTTGCCCCAATCTTTGAATGTGTTTCCCTTCTGTTCCCCTGAGACTGAACAGTGTTATTATACAGTATAATTCACCCCTGGGGAACTACATCAGCACCATGATTAGTGAGTCAAGTAGTATTTATGTAGCTTTAACCTTCACCAAGCCAGGTAGACTTGAATACTGCACCAAGGTTTGAGCTAGCTCAGTCCCAGATCTCTATGTGCCAGGTCCAGGCTTTAAAGTTCAGGATATAGAAGGTTTTTACACCTTTGCCCTATTCTCTGTCAGTGTGTCGTCATTCCCAGAGAGGGTTGATGTATAGTGAACCAGAATGATTCATACTCAGAGCTATAAACAGAGAGGGTTGATGTATAGTGAACCAGAATGATTCATACTCAGAGATATAAACAGAGAGGGTTGGTGTATAGTGAACCAGAATGATTCATACTCAGCGCTATAAACAGAGAGGGTTGATGTATAGTGAACCAGAATGATTCATACTCAGAGCTATAAACAGAGAGGGTTGGTGTATAGTGAACCAGAATGATTCATACTCAGCGCTATAAACAGAGAGGGTTGGTGTATAGTGAACCAGAATGATTCATACTCAGAGCTATAAACAGAGAGGGTTGATGTATAGTGAACCAGAATGATTCATACTCAGAGCTATAAACAGAGAGGGTTGGTGTATAGTGAACCAGAATGATTCATACTCAGAGCTATAAACAGAGAGGGTTGATGTATAGTGAACCAGAATGATTCATACTCAGAGATATAAACAGAGAGGGTTGATGTATAGTGAACCAGAATGATTCATACTCAGAGCTATAAACAGAGAGGGTTGGTGTATAGTGAACCAGAATGATTCATACTCAGAGCTATAAACAGAGAGGGTTGGTGTATAGTGAACCAGAATGATTCATACTCAGCGCTATAAACAGAGAGGGTTGATGTATAGTGAACCAGAATGATTCATACTCAGAGCTATAAACAGAGAGGGTTGGTGTATAGTGAACCAGAATGATTCATACTCAGCGCTATAAACAGAGAGGGTTGGTGTATAGTGAACCAGAATGATTCATACTCAGAGCTATAAACAGAGAGGGTTGATGTATAGTGAACCAGAATGATTCATACTCAGAGCTATAAACAGAGAGGGTTGGTGTATAGTGAACCAGAATGATTCATACTCAGAGCTATAAACAGAGAGGGTTGGTGTATAGTGAACCAGAATGATTCATACTCAGAGCTATAAACAGAGAGGGTTGGTGTATAGTGAACCAGAATGATTCATACGCAGAGCTATAAAAAGAGAGGGTTGATGTATAGTGAACTAGAATGATTCATACTCAGAGATATAAACAGAGAGGGTTGATGTATAGTGAACTAGAATGATTCATACTCAGAGATATAAACAGAGAGGGTTGATGTATAGTGAACCAGAATGATTCATACTCAGAGCTATAAACAGAGAGGGTTGATGTATAGTGAACCAGAATGATTCATACTCAGAGCTATAAACAGAGAGGGTTGATGTATAGTGAACCAGAATGATTCATACTCAGAGATATAAACAGAGAGGGTTGATGTATAGTGAACCAGAATGATTCATACTCAGAGATATAAAGGACTGTTCCTTCAGGAACAGAGCTGAACACATTAGTGCTGCTACTCTAAGTGTTTTCTTTCCTGCATCATGCTCTTTATATAGCGCACTAACATAGTGTTTATTAGGCCCTACTCCCTCCTCTCCTCCTCCCTCCCTCCTTTCCACCTCCCTCCTCTCCTCCTCCTGCTCTCCCCCACTAATAACAGCTTTCCTGTTTTCTCCCGCCTTTCCACTTCCATTACTCCTTCATGCAGTGAACATAAATGCACAGCATATCTCAGCTCATCTCCCTCTGCCTTGTTTCTCTCCATCTCTCTCTATCTCTTCATCTCTCTAACTCTGCCTGCTTCATCTCTCCTTCTTTCCTTTGCTATATCCTTCCATCTCCCCACCTCCCACCCCCACGGGCTCTCCTTCTCTCCATCTCTCTATCGATCCATCTCCCCACCTCCGTTTCCCCATCTACCCATCCCTACACCACCGTATCTTCCTCTGTCTGCTGATAAAGATCTTGAATGAATCAATCCAGATGCTACTCACATAATCTCTCTCTCTCTCTCAATTCAAAGGTCTTTATTGGCATGGGAAACATATGTTTATATTGCCAAAGCAAGTTAAATAGACAATAAAGAAAACGGAAATAACAAGGTAAATAAAACTTGAACAGTAAACATTACACTCAAAACAGCTTTAAAAGAATATAGATATTTAAAATGTTATATTATTGGCAATGTTGTAACAATGTGCAAATAGGTCACAAAACAGGTCCCAGATCTTGCTGCTGTGATGTCACGACTTCCGCCGAAGTCGGCTCCTCTCCTTGTTCGGGCGGCGTTCGGCGATCAACGTCACCAGCTTTCTAGCCATCGCCGCTCCATTTTTCATGTATCCATTTGTTTTGTCCTGTTCCCTGCACACCTGGTTTTCATTCCCCAATCAATCTACATGTATTTATTCCTCTGTTCCCCATCATGTCTTTGTGTAAGATTTTTTGTGTTCGTGTGTATTGTTGACGCGCCAGACTGGCTTGTTTTTTCTGTGTTATTTTTCACGAAGATGTTTATTGTTAAACATAATTCTTGTGACTGTTTTGCGCGTTTTGCACTTTTGCCTCAATAAAGTGTGCACCTGTTCACAAATCTCTGCTCTCCTGCACCTGACTTCACTACCAGTACGCACACATGTGACAGAATCTTACACCAACCATGGAGTCAGCAGGAGCAGGTACCCCGGTCAGAGGAGTCGAGGAGCGCGTCCAGGAACACGCGGCAATGCTACATTATCTCAGTGCCATGATGGATCGCGTTGTCCAGACCATGGACCGCTGGGAGAGACAGGAAGTCTCTCCAGCGCCTCGACCAGCCCAACCGGGGTTGCCTCTACCCACAGTGCTACCCACTACCCACAGTGCCAGGGGTTCCTTTTACAACTGGACCTATACCTGGCCACCGTTCACCCAGCTCCCTCAGGAAGGGAGAGAGTATCCGCCCTCGTCTCATGCCTCTCGGGGAGAGCTCTGGAGTGGCCAAACGCCGTGTGGAGAGAGGAAGACTCGGCGTTGGACCACTTCGAGGAGTTAGAGCGGCGGGGGAACAACTCTTCCATTTGAGGCAGGGGACGAGGAGCGCACAGGAGTTCGCGCTGGAGTTCCGGACCTTGGCCGCCGGAGAAAGATGGAACCACAGGGCCCTCATCGACCACTATCGATGCAGCCTGCATGAGGACGTCCGATGGGAGTTGGCCTGCAGGGATGCCACCATCACCTTTGACCAACTGCTGGATCTGTCCTTCCGGTTGGATAACCTGCTGGTCATTCGTGGACGTCCTGAGGGGGCTCTGTCAGTTCCATCTCCCAGCACTCCGGCTCCGGTGCCCATGGAGCTGGGAGGGGCTGCGCGTAGGGAGGCTGGAGGAGGGGCCTTCACGTGCACCATCTGTGGCCGCAGAAGGCACACTGCCGGTCGGTGCCGGGTTGGTCCCTCTGGGAGTCGAGGCAGCAGGCAGGGCACTATGGCGTTACCCCAGGTGAGTCTACACCACTCTCATCCAGAGTCCTCTGTTGTCCAACTGTTTGTACCTGTTTGTTTCCCTGAGTTCTCCCCGCATTCCCAGTATAAGGCGCTTGTCGATTCAGGCGCAGCTGGGAATTTTATTGACAGAGCGTTAGCTCTTAGTTTAGGGATCCCCATTATTCCTGTGGATAGACCTTTCCCGGTTCACGCTCTGGGTAGTCGACCATTAGGGTCCGGACTAATCAGGGAAGCCCCCATCTCCCTGGCCATGGAGACGCAGGGGGGTCACGAGGAGAGAATCAGTCTCTTTCTCATTGACTCTCCTGCGTTTCCCGTGGTACCAGGCCTTCCCTGGTTGGCTCGTCATAACAACAACCATTTTCTGGCAACAGAGGGCTTTCACGGGGTGGCCGCGAGAGTGCTCGTGGAGGTGTGTAGGGGTTTCCGTTGGTGCTACCACGGTGGAAAGTCCAGACCAGGTCTCCACCGTGCGCATTCCCCCAGAATATGCCGATTTGGCTCTCGCCTTCTGTAAAAAGAACTCAATTACCACCTCATCGACGGGGTGATTGTGCGATAAAGACACTGCACTTCCCAGGAGTCACGTGTATCCCCTGTCGCAAGCGGAGACGCTGGCTATGGAGACATATGTCTCCAAATCCCTGCGTCAGGGGTACATTCGGTCCTCCACCTCACCCGCCTCCTTGAGTTTCTTTTTTGTGAAGAAGAAGGATGGAGGTCTGCGCCCGTGCATTGACTATAGAGGTCTAAATCAGATCACGGTGAGGTACAGTTACCTGCTACCTCTTATCGCCACGGCGATTGAGTCAATGCACGGGGCGCGCTTCTTCACTAAACTGGATCTCAGGAGTGCGTACAATCTGGTGCGTATCCGTGAGGGAGACGAGTGGAAGACGGCGTTTAGTACCACCTCAGGGCATTATGAGTACCTCGTCATGCCGTACGGGTTGATGAATGCTCCATCAGTCTTCCAATCCTTCGTAGACGAGATTTTCAGGGACCTGCATGGGCAGGATGTAGTGGTGTATATCGATGACATTCTGATATACTCCGCTACACGCGCCGAGCATGTGTCCCTGGTGCGCAGGGTGCTTGGACGACTGTTGGAGCATGACCTGTGCGTCAAGGCTGAGAAATGCCTGTTCTTTCAGCAGGCCGTCTCCTTCCTAGGGTATCGCATTTCCACATCAGGGGTGGAGATGGAGTGTGACCGCATTGCAGCCGTGCGTAATTGGCCGACTCCCACCATGGTAAAGGAGGTGCAGCGATTTTTAGGGTTTGCCAATTACTACCGGAGATCTATCCGGGGTTTTGGCCAGGTGGCTGCTCCCATTACCTCGCTGCTGAAGGGGGGTCCTGTAGGTCTGCAGTGGTCGGTTGAGGCGGACAGGGCTTTTGGGCACCTAAGAGCTCTGTTTACCTCGGCTCCCGTGCTGGCCCATCCGGATCCCTCTTTGGCATTCATAGTGGAGGTGGACGCTTCCGAGGCTGGGATCGGAGCCGTGCTCTCTCAGCGCTCGGGCACGCCACCGAAGCTCCGCCCCTGTGCTTTCTTCTCGAAGAAGCTCAGCCCGGCGAAGCGGAACTATGATGTGGGGGACCGGGAGCTATTGGCTGTGGTTGAGGCTTTGAAGGTGTGGAGACATTGGCTTGAGGGGGCTAAACACCCTTTCCTAATCTGAACTGACCACCGCAACCTGGAGTACATCCAGGCAGCTAGGAGACTGAATCCTCGTCAGGCAAGATGGGCCATGTTCTTTACCCGTTTTGTGTTTACCCTGTCCTACAAACCAGGTTCCCACAATGTGAAGGCAGACGTACTGTCCCGGCTGTATGACACAGAGGAGCGGCCCATGGATCAGACTCCCATACTCCCGGCCTCTTGCCTGGTAGCGCCGGTCGTGTGGGAGCTGGACGCGGACATTGAGCAGGCATTGCGTACAGATCCCGCTCCCCTCCAGTGTCCCATCGGGCATCAGTACGTTCCGTCTGCTGTCCATGACCAGTTGATCTATTGGGCCCACACATCAACCTCCTCTGGTCATCCGGGGATCGGTCGGACGGTGCGCTGTTCACCAGTGACTGGGAAGTACTGGTGGCCCACCTTAGCTCGGGAAGTGAGGGTTTATGTTTCCTCCTGCTCGGTGTGCACTCAGTGTAAGGCTCCTAGACACCTGCCCAGAGGTAAGCTACATCCATTACCCGTTCCACAACGGCCTTGGTCACACCTGTCGGTGGATTTTCTAACGGCTCTTCCTCCCTCACAGGGAAACACCACGATCCTGGTCGTTGTGGATCGTTTCTCTAAGTCCTGTCATCTCCTCCCTCTGCCCGGTTTCCCTACAGCCCTACAGACTGCAGAGGCCTTGTTTACACACGTCTTCCGGCACTACGGGGTGCCTGAGGATATAGTGTCTGATCGAGGTCCCCAGTTCACTTCGAGAGTCTGGAGGGCGTTCATGGAACGTTTGGGGGTCTCGATCAGCCTCACCTCGGGTTTCCACCCCGAGAGTAATGGGCAAGGAAGAAGCCACTGCTCCAAAACCACCTTAAAAAAGCCAGACTACGGTTTGCAACTGCACATGGGGACACACCAACACACACTAAGACACCGACACAGTATCCCTCACTAACTGCGTCAATGCCTTTCCTTTAAGAAAACGACACAAAAAGAACCCAGAGATTCACAGACACACTGGAGTCCCCAGCCTCCCAGAGAGTAACTCTACATTGGCCTCATATTCTATTTTCTGCACTACCTCTCTTTCTGCCTCTCCTTCTGTCTTTTTCCTCTTTCCCTCTATCTTCCCATCTCTCTGTCCTTGTCTCCCTGTTCCTGTGTGCACTCTCCAGTGGTGTCATTGACCAGAGTGCAGCAGGATTCCATTCATCTTTAAATCATACTCTCAGGCCCACAGACCCTGTGTAAATTTAAATTTAACCCCTATCTAACCTCCAGTGCTGGCTATAGGCCTCAGGCAAGACAAGCGTGGTTGGCTGGCTGCGACAGGGTTGGCACTAGGTGTGTGTGTGTGTGTGTGTGTGTGTGTGTGTGTGTGTGTGTGTGTGTGTGTGTGTGTGTGTGTGTGTGTGTGTGTGTGTGTGTGTGTGTGTGTGTGTGTGTGTGTGTGCCATGTGCACATGTATAGTCAGCTGGTTTCTGAGAGAGAGAATAATATAAAGACATCCAAACAAAGGGAGATGGAGTAAGAGAGAACAGAAGAGTAAAAAATACAAGAGAATGGGGAGATAAGTGGAACAGAGGGGGTGTAGATAAGGAGAGGGAGAGAGAGAGAAAGTTTGAGATGGAGGGGTGCTGAGTGGGGTCATCCTCAGGTCTTTGTTATTGTCTGGAGAAGACAATCAAGGCTCACAGAGTATGTATCTAAGTGTGTCTCTAATGGGGAACGTCGCACACATACCGACACACATACTGACACACACATACTGACACACACATACTGACAAACACACACACACAGTCACTACTCATGCAGAGAGAAAAATGTGCATGCAGACTTACAGTACACACACAGACTAATGAGAAATGGAGCCTACAACACTAAACCCACACACAGGCTGTCTCTGCTGTACACTCCCTCACACACTAATGATTGATTCAGAGACACACATAAACACCTGTATATTTACCACTGGGTTGCTAAGGCCGTGTGTGCATTGGATGAAATTGAAGCACTAGAGTATTTATGTGTGTGTGCGTGTTTGTGTGCGTGTATGTCCTGGCTGGCTGATTGCTTCACTAGGCCTCTCTCTGTAATGAAAAGAGGCTCAGTGTGGTACGATGTGCTCAGACATATTAAATGAATAGACCAGCTCAGCCCTTAGGTCCCCCAGTGTCTCTCTCACAGGACCAGCAAAACAAACCATCAAACTCTCACCAGCTAATACTCATTAGGCTGCCCTGGGTGTGTGTGTGTGTGTGTGTGTGTGTGTGTGTGTGTGTGTGTGTGTGGCACATGACTTCAAGGATGGGAAAGAATCAATGATCGTACGAGAGAGAAAAGAGGAGGTTCTGCCTTTTCTTCTTTAATTTGTGTCTGGCTATTAGCATTCTGAACACAGCACTGGTAGAACGACAGAGGAAAAGAAGAGAGGGAGAATGGAAAGAATAGCAGAGAGGAGTATAACAGAAGGGGAATAAAGACAAAGAAGAGGAGGAGAAGACTGTATAGAGAAGAGGGGGAGAAAATGTGAAAAGAGAGAGGTTGGAGAGAGAGAGAAAGACAGGATGAGAAAAGACTAAGAGAAGTCAAACTACACATTTAACCCTCGCAGTCTCTGTACAGGTCACTGCACGCACACGCGAGCTGGCACACACACACACACACACACACTCACATGTATTCACATATACACACACGCTCACAAAAACTCACACTCACACATACACTCACACATACACATACACACACACACTCACACTCACACAGACACACACTCACATATACACACACACTCACATTCACACATACACTCACACATACACTCTCACACATACACACACATATACACACACACACACCCTTTACTTACGCTGAAAGAGCGAGAACACACGGTGACATTCACTTCAACAGACATTGAGAGAGCCTGCCACCTCTCTTAACAGACTAATACGATGACATAAAACCCCTGTCGAGCAATGAGCCTTCCAAATGACCTCTACCAGTGTTCACAGCCACGCTAGTGTGTGTGGATGGCACAGACAAGGGCATCAGTCTCCCAGAAGCAAATTGGTTCATTCATTCATATGTAAGGCGCCTGTCTTCCACAACAGTAGCTGGGCTCTGCTGGGCTGTGAGGGTACAGAGAGATGGCTAGCATTGTCTATTCAATTTAGCCTGTTGAGAGCAAAGTGGTGCTCTAACATGCTAATATGCTACAGAGCAGACGTGACCTCACAGCATCTCTCATCATGTTGTCCTTTCTCTTCTCCTACCCTCTCTCTCTTTTTCCTCTCTCCCTGGGTCACTACCCAACCTTAGCACAGGTGTGTGTGTGTGAGTGTATATTATTTAGCTTGAGTCTGAATCAGTGTGAGAGACACAGATGGTTACTGACTGTATCAATGTATTTTTGTTGGGCTGAACTAAGCTCTGTGTCTGGCTGTAATGTATGAGTGAGTGTGTTGAGCTGTATGGGCCCACTGTAGCTATCTCCGTCACTGTGTGTGCTTGACCCCAGTGGGAGAAAGGGTCATGGCTGGGACACAGTATACTTACAGTGTATGTACCCCATGAGCTGTACTCTATGACCTCATTGTGTGTCTCTGTCTGTCTGTTGGATTGTGTTCACTCTACAAGTACTCTGAATATGCTTAACATGAACAGTATGTGTGTGTGTGTGTGTGTGTGTGTCTGTTTGATTGTGTTCACCCTACAAGTACTGTAGAGTATGTGCTGTGTTATATGTGGTCTTGGTGTGAGTGGTGTCTGTGCGTCTGTGTGTATGTGTGTGTGTGTGTGTTCGTTGTAAGTGCTGGGGGTTGTTGGTCGGTCATGCTGGTGGCAGTCAGCATTACTCAGGGATGATTGGAGCGGGGGAGGAGGAGGAGAAGAGGGTGACGGAAAGATAAAGGAGATGGAGGGATGGGAGGGAAGATGGAGAGTGTAGGACATGTTTGAAAGGGGGAGAGGGTGCGCGGAGGAGTGTGACACACAAACAGGGTTATGTTGTTAAATGAACATGAACGATAGAGCGTGTCCCATGTGTAAAGGGATAGATAGAGGGGATAAGGAGAGGGAGAGTGCTTAACGCCTAGCCAGCCATGAGGACAGGAAATGAGGAACAACCTGCTCACTCTGAAGTCCTCCTACAAAATGAATGGGTGTTGCATCATCGAAGAGGCTGGATCCTCGTAAGATAAAACATGAAATGGACAGCACTCCAAAGGTTAAATGTACAACACATTTATAACAAATTATTCAGTGCTCTCCATTTTGTTTTTCCTGCATCATAAGGAAATCCCATAATATATCTCTCTCTCTCTGCCATCGCCATCCAGGACACGATGACATCACCTCTCTGAGACAGGGAGAGAGAGTGTTTGCGTCGCCGCGGCAACTGCTCTCCTCCAGCTGTTGCCAGGCGCCAGTCTCCATGGAGATGGATGAGGATGGGGATTAAGAGTGAGGGGTTGAAGAGGGGGTATAGATGGGGGCTGGAGTAGGAGAGGGGGATTCTAACTACATAGCTATGTGTGTGACACGTGTGTGTTTCGCCGTGTGTGTGTGGGTAGAAGGTCATCTGATGATGTCATTATGTATAATGGTAATGTTAATAAAGATTAGAAAAGGCCTAATTGAAGTAGAGAGGGAATTAAACTGCTCCTTATGATAAAACACTGAGCTTTTGAACCACAGGAGCTTGACCCGCTCGGTTCGTGTGTGTGGGAGAGAGAGATGTGTTTGTGTGGGAGAGAGAGGCGTGTGTGTTTGTCTGTCTGTGTGTGTGTGTGTGTGTGTGTGTGTGTGTGTGTGAGGGAGAAGTGTGTGTGTGTGTGTGTGTGTGTGTGTGTGTGTGTGTGTGTGTGTGTGTGTGTGTGTGTGTGTGTGTGACTGGGTGTGTGTGTGACAGTAATAGGTAGTGTGTGATCTCTGTCTGAGGTATCTAATAGTGTACCCCCACATCCAAGAAGGGCATAATCACACACACACACACACACACACACACACACACACACACACACACACACACACACACACACACACACACACACACACACACACACACACACACACACACACACACACACACACACACACACACACACACACACACACACACACACACACACATCCCTCTCTCCCTATACTGTAATCTGTCCTATGTAGTAATACAGGCTGTCACCAGGCCCATTCTCCACTCGCCAGCCTCCCAGCCCTCCAGCCCTCCATCCAGTCTCCAGCCCAAGGGACACCCAAACCCTCCACAATAATAAAGCTTATGTGCTGTGTGACTGAACTAGTCCCTCTACTATAGTCTGTATAGTCTCCAAGCCCTGCTTCAATACTGTACTGTCAGCACACTAAACCTATAATATATTAGCTTAGAGCAGAATATCTTGGCCATATACCACAAACACCAAACCTGATCCATTCTGTAAGTGACTTTTGCCCCCAAGGTCGCATAGTCATTTCATGTTTACGGTATAGGGCAGTAGGTAGCCTAGCGGTTAGAGCATTGGGCTAGTATGCGAGAGGTCGCTAGTTTGAATCCTTGAGCTGACAAGGTGAAAAAACTAGCGATGTACCCTTGAGCAGGGCACTTAACCCCGATTGCACCAGGGTTGATAATGGCAGACCCTGGCCGAGTGCAGGGGGAGTTGGGATAGGCAAAAAACACCTTTCCAATTCACATACACTACTCTGAAGATGTTGACGTTGAGACTGGTGTTTTGCGGGTACTATTTAATGAAGCTGCCAGTTGAAGACTTGTGAGGTGTCTGTTTCTCAAACTAGACACTCTAATGTACTTGTCCTCTTGCTCAGTTGTGGCCTCCCACTCCTCTTTCTATTCTGGTTAGGGCCAGTTTGCACTGTTCTGTGAAGGGAGTTGTACAGTGTTGTACGAGATCTTGAGAGTCTTGGCAATTTCTCACATGGAATAGCATTAATTTCTCAGAACAAGAATAGACTGACGAGTTTCAGAGGAAAGTTCTTTGTTTCTGGCCATTTTGAGCCTGTAATCGAACCCACAAATGCTGATGCTCCAGATACTCAACTAGTCTAAAGAAGGCCAGTTTTATTGCTTCTTTAATCAGAACAACAGTTTTCAGCTGTGCTAACATAAACGGGTTTTCTAATGATAAATTAGCCTTTTTAAAATGATAAACTTGGATTAACTAACACAACGGGCCATTGGAACACAGGACTGATGGTTGCTGATAATGGGCTGATAATGTAGATATTCCATAAAAAATCTGGAAAACCTTTTCCAGATACAATATTCATTTACAACATTAACAATGTCTACACTGTATTTCTGATCAATTTGATATTTTAATTGACCCCAAACTTTTGAACGGTAGTGTATGTGTATTAATACACACAAATATAAGCACCCACCTATTATTACTACTATAATCTCAGTACTGTTATTGTAACTAAACCAGATGTTCTGCCAGGTTATACGTTAGCCTGCAGCAGGTTACATTACAGCTGAATGCCACACAGACAAGGCCTATTCAACTCCCCGTAGCTGCTGTAATCTTTAGAGTCACTGCTATGAATCACACAGTCAGTGAGTACACTATCAACTGCCTATCCAGACTCTATTTTCATCAAAGCCTTTGAGGTTTCTAGTTTTGCCTTATTCAACGCACATCAACCTGTAAGTGTCATTCAGCTGTCTCCACGCCTACATTCTTCTCCCCGGTGCTGTTCTCTTATTAAAACTGGGACGCTCCCATTCCTGAGGGTGTGTGGCTGTTATTCAGTTTGAAAGTGGTATCAGTACTCTAAACTGCAATAATTCTCCCCAAGAAACAGCACCCTGTGGAAGGATGAGGGACAGTTGTGTGTGTGTGTGTGTGGGGGGGGGGGGGGGGGGCTAGCTGTGTGTGTGTGTGTGTGTGTAAGAGGGGTGTGTGTGTTTAGGAGTGGTGGGGGTTTGTGTTTGCAGTGTGTGTGTGTGTGAGGAGTGTGTGTGTATGTGTAAGAGCAGTGTGTGTGTGTGTGTGTAGGAGCAGTGTGTGTGTGTAGGAGCAGTGTGTGTGTGTGTGTGTGGGAGCAGTGTGTGTGTGTGTGTGTGTGGGAGCAGTGTGTGTGTGTGTGTGTGTTTATGTGTAGGAGCAGTGTGTGTGTGTGTGTAGGAGCAGTGTGTGTGTGTGTGGGAGCAGTGTGTGTGTGGGGGAGCAGTGTATGTGTGTAGGAGAAGTGTGTGTGTGTGTAGGAGCAGTATGTGTAGGAGCTGTGTAGGTAGGAGCTTTGTGTGTGTGTAGGAGCTTTGTGTGTGTGTGTGTGTGTGTGTGTGTAGGAGCTGTGTGTGTGTGTGTGTGTGTGTGTGTGTGTGTGTGTGTGTTGGAACAGTGTGTGTGTGCGTGTGTGTGTGTGTGTAGGAGCAGTGTGTGTGTAGGAGCTGTGTGTGTGTGTGTGTGTGTGTGTGTGGGGGGTGTGTGTGTGTGTGTGTGTGTGTGTGTGTGTGTGTGTGTGTGTGTGTGTGTGTGTGTGTGTGTGTGTGTGTGTGTGTGTGTGTGTGTGTGTAGGAGCTGTGTGTGTGTGTGTGTGTGTGTGTGTGGAGGAGCTGTGTGTGTGTGTGTGTGTGTGTGTGTAGGAGCTGTGTGTGTGTGCGTGTGTGTGTGTGTGTAGGAGCAGTGTGTGTGTGTGTGTGTGTGTGTGTGTGTGTGTGTGTGTAGGAGCTGTGTGTTTGTGTGTAGGAGCTGTGTGTGTGTGATGAGGAGAGTGTGTGTGGGGAGAGTCGGTGTGTTGGGGTAGTGTGTGTGTGTAGGAGCATTGTGTGTGTGTGTGTGTGTGTGTGTGTGTGTGTGTGTGTGTGGGAGCGTGTGTGTGTGTGTGTGTAGGAGCAGTGTGTGTGTGTATGTGTCTGTGTAAGAGCAGTGTGTGTAGGAGCTGTGTATGTAGGAGCTTTGTGTGTGTGTATGAGCTTTGTGTGTGTGTGTGTGTGTGTGTGTGTAGGATCTGTGTTTGTGTGTGTAGGAGCTGTGTGTGTGTGTAGTAGCAGTGTGTGTGTGTGTGTGTGTGTTTGTGTGTGTAGGAGCTGTGTGTGTGTGTGTGTGTGTGTATAGGAGCAGTGTGTGTGTGTGTGTGTAGGAGCAGTGTGTGTGTTTGTGTGTGTGTAGGAGCTGTGTATGTAGGAGCTTTGTGTGTGTGTATGAGCTTTGTGTGTGTGTGTGTGTGTGTGTGTGTGTGTGTGTGTGTGTGTGTGTGTGTGTGTGTGTGTGTGTGTGTGTGTGTGTGTGTGTGTGTGTGTAGGAGCAGTGTGTGTGTGTGTGTGTGTGTGTGTGTGTGTGTGTGTGTGTGTAGGAGCTGTGTGTGTGTGCCTGTGTGTTGTGTGTAGGAGCTGTGTTTGTGTGTGTGTGTGTGTGTAGGAGCTGTGTGTGTGTGTGTAGGAGCTTTGTGTGTGTGTGTGTGTGTAGGAGCTTTGTGTGTGTGTGTGTGTGTGTGAGGAGAGCGTGTGTAGGAGGAATGTGTGTGTAGGAGCTGTGTGTGTGTGTGTGTGTGTGTGTGTGTGTGTGTGTGTGTGTGTGTGTGTGTGTGTGTGTTACGTTCCCCAGTTTCTGTGTTGTAGTTTGTGTATTTGAGTGTGTGTTTCAGGAGATGGCTTCCTGAAATTCTCCTCAAGCAGCTGATTGGTCGGCCCCAATTGATAATTGGAGAGCTGACCCCGCCCCCTCGTCAAGATACAGCTATCTCTAATTACCATTGCCACCTGAAGCTATAAAAGCCAGTGTTCTGTTGTTCAGCAGAGAGAGAGAGATCATAGGCAGGCTGAGATCATTGCTGGAGAATTTGATTGTGATATATTGTTGGTTGTTTATCAGAAAGTGTTGGTATGTACTGTATTAGTTGTTGTTGGTAGCAGCTTTGGTATGTTCTGTGTTTGTTGCTTTGTCAGAGCTTCTTTAGTGGCCTGAGTTAGTTTTCTCAGTTTTGGTTGTGAAGTGGATTGTTTAATATTCTGTTTCATTTGTTCCCAGGGGGGAAGGGGAAGGCACCTAGGGAGTGCTTAGGCAAGAGGCCCGCGGGCATACATATACCCGTAGTATATTCACTGTCTAGGCATACTAAGTAAGACCTGGGCGGACCACCCCCTGTATTTTGGTTAGTGCACCAGGTGGTGCTAAGTTAGGAAGTAGTGGGTAGGCAGGTTAGATAGGAGAGGGGAATTTTGATATTTACTTTCTTTGCTTTGGTTCCGTCCAGCCCCTTTTCCCCATATTACCGTGTAAAGGAAATTTATCCTAGTAAGCGGTCAATTCTGCTTTATGTCATCCTTACTCGCACCTACAGCCCATACCTCTTTCACTTCACGGAGAGTTGAGTTGTAGCAGGGTGTTGCGTTCCCTCTTCACAGAGGCGTGCGTAACATAATGGGGGCTCATCCGGGATTCCATTAAACACACCGGACCCTGCTGCACTGAGCTCTCTGTGGTTAGTGATTGAAGGGTGATGGTAGGTTGTGAGTTTGGATGACTTGTTTAGTTTGTGTGTTCAGTAGATTGTTTGTTGAGGTTTTGTAAAGTAGACCTTTTAGCTATAGCTGACCATTATGGATTCATTATCCCTGAGAAAGCCCTGAAGGCTGAGCTTTTGGTGCTAGTCAGGGAGGGATTAGTGAGAGAACGAATTCTCTCATTGCAAGGAGAGGAGACGGGTAGACCTTCCGATGCCAAGTCGGAGGACAGAGCGGAGGAAGGGGTTGCTCGTACCCCCTTTTCATTGCCTCGATCCTTTATCCTCTGCTTCAGGTCGTTCAGACGGGGCCGCTAGGCTGAAGTTGAGGCTGGCCCGGTTAAAAATGCAGCAAGAAGATAAAGAGCGACAGATGCATTTTGATCTTGAAATTAAGAAAATAGAAGCCGACAAGGAGGTGAGGATCCGACAACTGGAGCTAGAAACAGGCTCCAGTGCGACTCCACAAGCTGCTTATCATCAAGCCCACTTTGATGTAAGTAAAAACATCGCTTTAGTCCCTCCATTCCAAGAGTCGGAAGTTGATTCCTATTTCTCTGCGTTTGAGCGAGTGGCCGCTGCGCTGCATTGGCCACTTGAGGTTTGGCCGCTCTTGTTGCAATGTAAATTGTCTGGGAAAGCCCAGGAAGTAGTAGCTGCTCTCTCGCTGGAAGACAGTTTACACTACGATACAGTTAAAACTACCGTGTTGCGGGCTTATGAGTTGGTGCCTGAAGCTTACAGACAGCGCAACCACAAGAAACCCTCTCACCGTACTTTTGAGTTTGATAGGGACAAAGAGTCTCTGTTTAATCGATGGTGTTCAGCCAGCAAAGCTAAAACCTTTGCTGATATTCGGGAGTTGATGCTGTTGGAGGATTTTAAAAGCAACCTCCCTGATAGAATTGTAGTTCATTTAAATGAACAGAAAGTGGTGACATTGGGCCAGGCAGCAGTGTTGGCAGATGAGTACGCTTTGACACACAAGACTGTCTTTGGTGCACCTCGTTTTGAAGGATGATTACGTCATCCGTGCCTCGTTCAGGTCGCTTTTCCTCTGACAAGCCTTTTCATGAAATCCGTGAATGTTTTTACTGTCACCAAAAGGGTCACGTGATTGCGGACTGCCCAGTTTTGAAAAATAAATCGAAACAGTCCCAGTCACCGTCCCCAAAAAGGAAAAGTTTGGGTTTAGTCAAGTCTTTGGCTCGTCCATTGGATCGAGTTCTTGATTAAGCATTTGAGAAACCGGATCCTGTCTATGCTCCGTTTATCTCTGCCGGTTGTGTTTCCTTAACTGGAGAACAAGCTGATCAAAAGCCCATTCAAATCTTACGAGACACCGGGGCGGCGCAGTCAGTAATTATTACTGATGCTTTACCCTGGTCGCCTGAAAAGTATTGTGGCTTGCATGTCATATTACAGGGGATAGAGACAAAAACGTTACCTGTACCATTACACTGGGTCCACTTAGTGTCAGACTTGGTATCAGGATGTTTCCGTGTTGGTGTAGTGTCTACACTGCCAGTAAAAGGAGTCACATTGCTACTAGGGAATGATATTGCTGGTGGTAATGTCACTCCTGTGTTAGAGGTAGTAGACAACCCAGAAATCAGAACTACAGATGAGAAATTGGTTCAAGCATTTCCACATGTTTTTCCTGCTTGTGTGTTAACGAGGGCACAATCTCGCAAGCTTGAAGATGTGGTGGATTTGGCTAGTTCCATTTTTGAGAATGTTGAAGTAGAAGACAATGCACTGACTATTCCTTCTGCAAGGCCGACAGTTTTTACAGGGGTAAAAACGAAGGCAGGGGACTGCGAAATCGCGCCCCAATTACATGAGATTCTTTTGTCTGTCACCCCTGAGAAGGTGATTGAATGTCAAAAAGGTGACACCAATTATGTGATAAAGACCCCAGATCGAAGGCGTTCTTGTAACGACGTTCCTCCTCCTCTTCATACGAAGAGGAGGAGTAGTGATTCGACCAAGGTGCAGCGCGTTGAAATGCCATAATGAATTTTATTAAACAAGAACAAAAACGAACTATACTTGAAATGATTACAAAATAACAAAACGAATGTAGACAGACTAGAACGACGAACTGACATAAAACACGCAGAACGAACGAACAAGTACTTACTACAAACAAAATGACGAACGAACGAAACAGTCCTGTATGGTGCAAACAAACACAGACACAGGAGACAACCACCCACAAACAAACAGTGTGAACAGCTAACCTATATATGGTTCTCAATCAGAAGACAACGTCAAACACCTGTCTCTGATTGAGAACCGTATAAGGCTGATTACAATAGACCTACACATAGAAACACAAAACATAGAAATGCCCACCCACACTCACGTCCTGACCAACAAAACATACAAAACTAACAGAAAACAGGTCAGGAACGTGACATAACCCCCCCCCTCAAGGTGCGAACTCCGGGCGCACCAGCACAAAGTCTAGGGGAGGGTCTGGGTGGGCATCTGACCACGGTGGTGGCTCAGGCTCTGGACGAGGTCCCCACCCCACCATAATCAATCCCAGCTTACTTCTCCCCTTTACAATGACCACCCCATTATTCCACCCACCTAATATAAGGGGCAACACCAAGATAAGGGACAGCTCCGGGACAAGGTAGCTCAGGACAGCGAGGTAGGTCGGAATAGAGAGATAGCTCAGAATAGAGAGGTAGCTCAGGATAGAGAGGTAGCTCAGGATACAGGGGCAACTCCGGACTGAAGGGCAGCTCCGGACAGAGAGACAGCTCTGGACTGAGGGGCAGTTCTGGATTACTAGCCGCTTCGGGCTGAGGGGCAGCTCATGGCTGACTGACGGCTCTGGACGCTCATGGCAGGCTGACGGCTCTGGACGCTCATGGCAGGCTGACGGCTCTGGACGCTCATGGCAGGCTGACGGCTCTGGACGCTCATGGCAGGCTGACGGCTCTGGACGCTCATGGCTCGCTGACGGCTCTGGCTGCTCATGGCTCGCTGACGGCTCTGGCTGCTCATGGCTCACTAACAGCTCTGGACGCTCACTGGCGGCTCTGGCAGATCCTGTCTGGTTGGCGGCTCTGGCAGATCCTGTCTGGTTGGCGGCTCTGGCAGATCCTGTCTGGTTGGCGGCTCTGGCAGATCCTGTCTGGTTGGCGGCTCTGGCAGATCCTGTCTGGTTGGCGGCTCTGGCAGATCCTGACTGACGAATGGCTCTAGCGGCTCCTGACTGACTATCGGCTCTGACGGCTCGGGACAGACGGGCGGCTCTAATTGCTCGGGACAGACGGATGGCTCAGATGGCGCTGGGGAGACGGATGGCTCAGATGGCGCTGGGGAGACGGATGGCTCAGATGGCGCTGGGGAGACGGATGGCTCAGATGGCGCTGGGGAGACGGATGGCTCAGATGGCGCTGGGGAGACGGCTGGCTCAGATGGCGCTGGGGAGACGGATGGCTCAGATGGCGCTGGGGAGACGGATGGCTCTGGCCGGATAAGGCGCACTGTCGACCTGGTGCGTGGTGCCGGAACTGGAGGCACCGGGCTAAGGACACGCACCTTCATGCTAGTGCGGGGAGCAGGGACAGGGCACACTGGACTCTCAAAGCGTACTCTGTGCCTGGTGCGTGGTACCGGCACTGGTGGCACCGGGCTGAGTGCACGCACATCAGGACTAGTACGGGGAGAAGTAACAGTGTGTACAGGACTCAGGAGACGCACAGGTGGCTTAGTGCGTGGTGCCGGAACTGGAGGCACCGAACTGGATACACGCACTACAGGGAGAGTGCGTGGAGGAGGAACAGGGCTCTGGAAACGCACTGGTAGCTTAGTGCGTAGTGTAGGCACTGTTGGTACTAGGCTGGGGCGGGAAGGTGGCGCCGGAAATACCGGACCGTGCAGGCGTACTGGCTCTCTTGAGCATTGAGCCTGCCCAACCTTACCTGGTTGAATGCTCCCCGTCGCCCGACCAGTGCGGGGAGGTGGAATAACCCGCACCGGCCTATGTAGGCGAACCGGGGACACCATGCGTAAGGCTGGTGCCATGAATGCCGGCCCGAGAAGACGCACTGGAGACCAGACGCGTTGAGCCGGCCTCATGACACCTGGCTCAATGCCCAATCTAGCCCTACCAGTGCGGGGAGGTGGAATAACCCGCACCGGGCTATGCACACGTACAGGAGACACCATGCGCTCTACTGCGTAACACGGTGTCTGCCCGTACGTGTCTGCCCGTACTCCCGCTCTCCACGGTAAGCATGGGAAGTGGGCGCAGGTCTCCTACCTGACCTCGCCACACTACCCTTTAGCCCCCCCACAAGAAATTTTTGGGATTTCTTCTCGGGCTTCCTGGCCAGCCGCGTACCTTCATAACTGCGGTTCTTCACTCCGGTAGCCTCTGCTCTCCTTAATGCCTCCAGCTGTTCCCATGGGAGGCGATCCCTTCCAGCCAGGATCTCCTCCCATGTGTAGCAACTTCATACGAAGAGGAGGAGTAGTGATTCGACCAAGGTGCAGCGCGTTGAAATGCCATAATGAATTTTATTAAACAAGAACAAAAACGAACTATACTTGAAATGATTACAAAATAACAAAACGAATGTAGACAGACTAGAACGACGAACTGACATAAAACACGCAGAACGAACGAACAAGTACTTACTACAAACAAAATGACGAACGAACGAAACAGTCCTGTATGGTGCAAACAAACACAGACACAGGAGACAACCACCCACAAACAAACAGTGTGAACAGCTAACCTATATATGGTTCTCAATCAGAAGACAACGTCAAACACCTGTCTCTGATTGAGAACCATATAAGGCTGATTACAATAGACCTACACATAGAAACACAAAACATAGAAATGCCCACCCACACTCACGTCCTGACCAACAAAACATACAAAACTAACAGAAAACAGGTCAGGAACGTGACAGTTCTTCCCGTGTGTGTCATGTTCACATGCTAAAAGCCTATTATGTACGTGACTCTCCAGACAGCTCCTCAAGTAAGCCGGTCCAGCCCGCCGTCTCTAGTGTGGCTGCGGTGGTGCTGAAGCCTGCTGGGACCTAGAGGAGGACGGGTTGGAGTTACGCCATACATTACAGCAGTGTAATTCAGAGATGCTGAAGAAGTTACCCTCTCAAATGGAACATTTGGATAACGATCAAACTAAGGACCTTATCCTATTGATAAACAGTTTTCTCAATGTGTTTCAGGACGTTCCAAGTCGCACGTCCATCTTGGAACACGATGTGGATGTGGGGAACGCTGCTCCTATACGTCAGCATCCGTACCGGGTTAATGCAAAGAAAAGGGAGGTAATGAAAAGTGAGGTAGCTTATTTATTACAGAATGACATGGCACAACCCAGTAACAGCTCCTGGAGTTCCCCATGTATTCTTGTTCCTAAGCCTGACGGTACGGCCCGCTTATGTACGGACTATCGTCGTGTAAATGCAGTTACAAAGTCTGATTCTTTTCCTCTACCTCGATTAGATGACTGCATTGATAGAATTGGCTCTGCTGCTTACGTTAGTATGTTAGATTTGCTAAAAGGTTATTGGCAGGTGCCTCTGACCTCTCGAGCTTCGGACATATCAGCTTTTGTTACGCCTGATAACTTTGTACAATACACTGTGATGCCCTTTGGAATGTGTAATGCACCTGCTACATTTCAGCGTCTAGTTAACATTGTGTTTGCAGATGTGCCAAATTGTACTGCATACCTTGATGATGTGGTGATACATTCGTCTACTTGGTCTGATCATCTCTCCACTTTGAAAAGTGTGTTACAGCGGTTGGAGAATGCTGCTTTAACTCTCAATTTGGCCAAGTGTGAATTTGGAAAGGCTACTGTGACTTATTTAGGGAAACAAGTGGGACGAGGTCAAGTGCGCCCAGTATCTGGCAAGGTGGAGGCAATTGTTGCTTTTCCTGCTCCCACGACTCGACGCCAGTTGCGCAGATTCCTGGGGATGGAAGGGTACTATCGTACATTCTGTAAGAATTTCTCGACGGTAGTAGCTCCCCTTTCATCTCTGCTTAGTCCCAAGGTACCATTTAGGTGGTCCAAGGACTGTAACTATGCTTTTGAGTCCGCTAAAGCGCTACTTTGTAGTGCCCCAGTGCTTGCCGCCCCCAACTTTGACAAACCTTTTAAGTTGGAGGTAGACGCTAGTATAGTGGGGGGGGGGGGGGTGCGGTTCTCTTGCAGGAAGATGAAGACGGAGTGGATCGGCCCGTCAGTTTCTTCTCCCGTAAGTTCAACTCGTGTCAGTCAAGGTACTCCACTATTGAACAAGAGACGCTGGCTTTATTGCTTGCCTTACAGTTCTTTGAGGTATATGTGGGATCTAGTGCCTTGCCTGTTATGGTCTTCACGGACCATAATCCATTGGTGTTCTTGAAACAAATGTACAATCAGAACCGCCGTCTTATGCGGTGGGCTCTGATTGTACAAGGATATAATGTACAGATAGCCTATGTGAAGGGCTCGGCGAATGTGGTTGCCGACGCTCTATCACGGGTTAACTAACTGGGGATGCGTTGGTTTTTGTTATTACAAACTGTATGTTTGCAATTTTTGTGGTGGGCGTGTTACGTTTCTGTGTTGTAGTTTGTGTATTTGAGTGTGTGTTTCAGGAGATGGCTTCCTGAAATTCTCCCCAAGCAGCTGATTGGTCGGCCCCAATTGATAATTGGAGAGCTGACCCCGCCCCCTCGTCAAGATACAGCTGTCTCTAATTACCATTGCCACCTGAAGCTATAAAAGCCAGTGTTCTGTTGTTCAGGAAAGAGAGAGAGATCATTGCAGGCTGAGATCATGGCAGGCTGAGATCATTGGCAGGCTGAGATCATTGGCAGGCTGAGATCATTGGCAGGCTGAGATCATTGGCAGGCTGAGATCATTGGCAGGCTGAGATCATTGGCAGGCTGAGATCATTGGCAGGCTGAGATCATTGGCAGGCTGAGATCATTGGCAGGCTGAGATCATAGGCAGGCTGAGATCATAGGCAGGCTGAGATCATAGGCAGGCTGAGATCATTGGCAGGCTGAGATCATTGCTGGGGAATTTGATTGTGATATAGTGTTGGTTGTTTATCAGAAAGTGTTGGTATGTACTGTATTAGTTGTTGTTGGTAGCAGCTTTGGTATGTTCTGTGTTTGTTGCTTTGTCAGAGCTTCTTTAGTGGCCTGAGTTAGTTTTCTCAGTTTTGGTTGTGAAGTGGATTGTTTAATATTCTGTTTCATTTGTTCCCAGGGGGGAAGGGGAAGGCACCTAGGGAGTGCTTAGGCAAGAGGCCCGCGGGCATACATATACCCGTAGTATATTCACTGTCTAGGCACACTAGACACCTGGGAGGACCACCCCCTGTATTTTGGTTAGTGCACCAGGTGGTGCTAAGTTAGGAAGTAGTGGGTAGGCAGGTTAGATAGGAGAGGGGAGCTTTGATATTTACTTTCTTTGCTTTGGTTCCGTCCAGCCCCTTTTCCCCATATTACCGTGTAAAGGAAATAAATCCAAGTAAGCGGTCAATTCTGCCTTTTTGTCATCCTTACTCGCACCTACAGTCCATACCTCTTTCACTTCACGGAGAGTTGAGTTGCAGCAGGGTGTTGCGTTCCCTCTTCACAGAGGTGTGCGTAACAGTGTGTGTGTAGGAGCAGTGTGTGTGTAGCAGCTGTGTGTGTGTAGGAGCTGTGTGTGTGTGTAGGAGCTGTGTGTGAGGAGTGTGTAGGAGCCGTGTGTGTGTAGGAGCTGTGTGTGTAGGAGCCGTGTGTAGGAGCAGTGTGTGTGTGTAGGAGGAGGAGTGTGTGTGTAGGAGCTGTGTGTGTAGGAGCAGTGTTTGTGTGTGTAGTAGGAGAATGTGTAGGAGCAGTGTGTGTGTGGGGGAGCAGTGTGTGTGTGTGTGTCTGTGTAGGTAGGAGCTTTGTGTGTAGGTAGGAGCTTTGTGTGTAGGTAGGAGCTTTGTGTGTAGGTAGGAGCTTTGTGTGTGTGTAGGAGCTTTGTGTGTGTGTAGGAGCAGTGTGTGTGTAGGAGCAGTGTGTGTGGGGGGGGAGCTGTGTGTGTGTGGGGGGGGGGAGCTGTGTGTGTGTTGGAGCAGTGTGTGTGCGTGTGTGTGTAGGAGCTGTGTGTTTGTGTGTAGGAGCTGTGTGTTTGTGTGTAGGAGCTGTGTGTTTGTGTGTAGGAGCTGTGTGTTTGTGTGTAGGAGCTGTGTGTGTGATGAGGAGAGTGTGTGAGGGAGCAGTGTGTGTGGGAGCAGTGTGTGTGTGGGAGCAGTGTCTGTGTTGGTGTGTGTTGGAGCAGTGTGTGTGTGTTGGAGCAGTGGGTGTGTGTGGGAGCAGTGGGTGTGTGTGGGAGCAGTGTGTGTGATGAGGGGAGTGTGTGTTGGGGTAGTGTGTGTGTTGGAGCAGTGTGTGTGTGTAGGAGCTGTGTGTCTGTGTGTGATGAGGAGAGTGTGTGATGAGGAGAGTGTGTGTGTGGGAGCAGTGTGTGTGTGGGAGCAGTGTGTGTGTGGGAGCAGTGCGTGTGTGGGAGCAGTGTGTGTGTGTGGGAGCAGTGTGTGTGATGAGGGGAGTGTGTGTTGGAGCAGTGTTTGTGTGTAGGAGCTGTGTGTCTGTGTGTGGGAGCTGTGTGTCTGTGTGTGGGAGCAGTGTGTGTGGGAGCAGTGTGTGTAGGAGAAGTGTGTGTAGGAGAAGTGTGTGTAGGAGGTGTGTGTGTAGTAGCAGTGTGTGTGTGTGTGTGTGTGTGTGTAGGAGCAGTGTGTGTGTGAGGAGCAGTGTGTGTGTGAGGAGTGTGTAGGAGCAGTGTGTGTGTAGCAGCTGTGTGTGTGTGTGTGTAGCAGCTGTGTGTGTAGGAGCAGTGTGTGTGTGTGCAGGAGAAGTGTGTGTGTAGGAGCTGTGAGTGTGTAGGAGCAGTGTTTGTGTGTGTAGTAGGAGAATGTGTAGGAGCAGTGTGTGTGTGGGGGAGCAGTGTGTGTGTGTGTGTCTGTGTAGGTAGGAGCTTTGTGTGTAGGTAGGAGCTTTGTGTGTAGGTAGGAGCTTTGTGTGTAGGTAGGAGCTTTGTGTGTGTGTAGGAGCTTTGTGTGTGTGTAGGAGCAGTGTGTGTGTAGGAGCAGTGTGTGTGGGGGGGGGAGCTGTGTGTGTGTGGGGGGGGGGAGCTGTGTGTGTGTTGGAGCAGTGTGTGTGCGTGTGTGTGTAGGAGCTGTGTGTTTGTGTGTAGGAGCTGTGTGTTTGTGTGTAGGAGCTGTGTGTTTGTGTGTAGGAGCTGTGTGTGTGATGAGGAGAGTGTGTGTGAGGGAGCAGTGTGTGTGGGAGCAGTGTGTGTGTGGGAGCAGTGTCTGTGTTGGTGTGTGTTGGAGCAGTGTGTGTGTGTTGGAGCAGTGGGTGTGTGTGGGAGCAGTGTGTGTGATGAGGGGAGTGTGTGTTGGGGTAGTGTGTGTGTTGGAGCAGTGTGTGTGTGTAGGAGCTGTGTGTCTGTGTGTGATGAGGAGAGTGTGTGATGAGGAGAGTGTGTGTGTGGGAGCAGTGTGTGTGTGGGAGCAGTGTGTGTGTGGGAGCAGTGCGTGTGTGGGAGCAGTGTGTGTGTGTGGGAGCAGTGTGTGTGATGAGGGGAGTGTGTGTTGGAGCAGTGTTTGTGTGTAGGAGCTGTGTGTCTGTGTGTGGGAGCTGTGTGTCTGTGTGTGGGAGCAGTGTGTGTGGGAGCAGTGTGTGTAGGAGAAGTGTGTGTAGGAGAAGTGTGTGTAGGAGGTGTGTGTGTAGTAGCAGTGTGTGTGTGTGTGTGTGTGTAGGAGCAGTGTGTGTGTGAGGAGCAGTGTGTGTGTGAGGAGTGTGTAGGAGCAGTGTGTGTGTAGCAGCTGTGTGTGTGTGTGTGTAGCAGCTGTGTGTGTAGGAGCAGTGTGTGTGTGTGCAGGAGAAGTGTGTGTGTAGGAGCTGTGAGTGTGTAGGAGCAGTGTTTGTGTGTGTAGTAGGAGAATGTGTAGGAGCAGTGTGTGTGTGGGGGAGCAGTGTGTGTGTGTGTGTCTGTGTAGGTAGGAGCTTTGTGTGTAGGTAGGAGCTTTGTGTGTAGGTAGGAGCTTTGTGTGTAGGTAGGAGCTTTGTGTGTAGGTAGGAGCTTTGTGTGTAGGTAGGAGCTTTGTGTGTGTGTAGGAGCTTTGTGTGTGTGTAGGAGCAGTGTGTGTGTAGGAGCAGTGTGTGTGGGGGGGGAGCTGTGTGTGTGTGGGGGGGGGAGCTGTGTGTGTGTTGGAGCAGTGTGTGTGCGTGTGTGTGTAGGAGCTGTGTGTTTGTGTGTAGGAGCTGTGTGTTTGTGTGTAGGAGCTGTGTGTTTGTGTGTAGGAGCTGTGTGTTTGTGTGTAGGAGCTGTGTGTGTGATGAGGAGAGTGTGTGTGAGGGAGCAGTGTGTGTGGGAGCAGTGTGTGTGTGGGAGCAGTGTCTGTGTTGGTGTGTGTTGGAGCAGTGTGTGTGTGTTGGAGCAGTGGGTGTGTGTGGGAGCAGTGTGTGTGATGAGGGGAGTGTGTGTTGGGGTAGTGTGTGTGTTGGAGCAGTGTGTGTGTGTAGGAGCTGTGTGTCTGTGTGTGATGAGGAGAGTGTGTGATGAGGAGAGTGTGTGTGTGGGAGCAGTGTGTGTGTGGGAGCAGTGTGTGTGTGGGAGCAGTGCGTGTGTGGGAGCAGTGTGTGTGTGTGGGAGCAGTGTGTGTGATGAGGGGAGTGTGTGTTGGAGCAGTGTTTGTGTGTAGGAGCTGTGTGTCTGTGTGTGGGAGCTGTGTGTCTGTGTGTGGGAGCAGTGTGTGTGGGAGCAGTGTGTGTAGGAGAAGTGTGTGTAGGAGAAGTGTGTGTAGGAGGTGTGTGTGTAGTAGCAGTGTGTGTGTGTGTGTGTGTGTGTGTGTAGGAGCAGTGTGTGTGTGAGGAGCAGTGTGTGTGTGAGGAGTGTGTAGGAGCAGTGTGTGTGTAGCAGCTGTGTGTGTGTGTGTGTAGCAGCTGTGTGTGTAGGAGCAGTGTGTGTGTGTGCAGGAGAAGTGTGTGTGTAGGAGCTGTGAGTGTGTAGGAGCAGTGTGTGTGTGTGGAGGAGGAGTGTGTGTGTGTGTTTGTGTGTTTGTAGGAGAATGTGTGTGTAGGAGCAGTGTGTGTGTGTGGAGGAGGAGTGTGTGTGTGTGTTTGTGTGTGTGTAGGAGGTGTGTGTGTGTAGGAGCAGTGTTTATTTATTTTATTTTATTTCTTTCACCTTTACTTAACCAGGTAAACAAGTTCTCATTTACATCTGCGACCTGGCCAAGATAAAGCAGTGCGACACAAACAACAACACAGAGTTACACATGGAATAAACACGCATACAGTCAATAACTGTGTGTGTAGGAGCAGTGTGTGTGTGTAGGTGCTGTGTGTGTGTGTAAGAGCGGTGTGTGTGTGTGTTGGAGCGGTGGGGGTTTATGCTTGCAGCGTGGGCTGCATGCTGCTAAAATCAAATCAGCCAGTAATATATTGGTCAGTTTGCTGTAATCAGAAACACCGTCCGGCTGGCTGGAGGAAGTAGTGTTTATCCTAAGGAGAATCATTACAGTGTTATAAGTGACTGACTAACACCAGCAGCTGTGTTATGTCTGACCTGTTTGGTCCTTTTGTACTCACCAACGCCTTATTAAATGTTTGTGTGGGTGTGAATGTGTGTCACAGTGTGAAGAGCGAGGAGAGGAGACACACTAGCGCTGACAGGCTTCTGTCCGTCTGGACTCAAAAGTCTGCATCACGGATTAGCATACATTTTTATTTATTTATTTAGCTCTTCTTCCCTCTCTCACTCACTCTCTTTATTCCTTATTTATTCGGGGGAGTTTTAAGATAATTAGTTGGAGTCCAAGGGAACACAGTAATTGCGTCCTGGAGGAAAGGAGGAGGGAGAAGAGGAGGACACAGTGTTTAGATTGGGTGTGTGGCAGACAGACACACAGATGTGTCAGAGAATTCTATAGGTTTACCAATTATTTGAGGAAGAGAAAGAGGTGGGAGAGAGACAGATACACAGATAGATGCAGATGAAAGAGAGTGATGTGAGAGGGTATTGGCAAAATGATGAACAGATTGAAAGATAGGAGGACAGAGGCAGAAATGAAACTAAATAAGAAAAAATATGAAGGTGATGAAAAAATCCTCTTCCTTGAGGGGGACTTTAGCACGACCAATCAATCATTGTATTAATCTCAATCCTTACCTCATCTTTCCATGAATCTGATCTCTGACCCCCTCTCCCTCTATCATGCCCTCCCTTCATCTGTCTCTCTCTAACAAACACCATCTCTCACCTGTTCCAAATCCTTTTCTCTACCTCTTCTCTAACAGTATACCTTATTGGTCTATCCTTTCTGTCTTTCATTCTCTATCCTTTTCACTGTCTGTCCTATCTGTGCTCTCATGTCACTGCAGAACACTGGATGGACTGTTCTGTACCTACATTTATAAAGTGGAGCTGGACTGTTCTGTACCTACATTTATAAAGTGGACCTGGACTGTTCTGTACCTACATTTATAAAGTGGACCTGGACTGTTCTGTACCTACATTTATAAAGTGGAGCTGGACTGTTCTGTACCTACATTTATAAAGTGGACCTGGACTGTTCTGTACCTACATTTATAAAGTGGACCTGGACTGTTCTGTACCTACATTTATAAAGTGGACCTGGACTGTTCTGTACCTACATTTATAAAGTGGACCTGGACTGTTCTGTACCTACATTTATAAAGTGGACCTGGACTGTTCTGTACCTACATTTATAAAGTGGAGCTGGACTGTTCTGTACCTACATTTATAAAGTGGACCTGGACTGTTCTGTACCTACATTTATAAAGTGGACCTGGACTGTTCTGTACCTACATTTATAAAGTGGACCTGGACTGTTCTGTGCCTACATTTATAAAGTGGAGCTGGACTGTTCTGTACCTACATTTATAAAGTGGACCTGGACTGTTCTGTACCTACATTTATAAAGTGGACCTGGACTGTTCTGTACCTACATTTATAAAGTGGACCTGGACTGTTCTGTACCTACATTTATAAAGTGGACCTGGACTGTTCTGTACCTACATTTATAAAGTGGACCTGGACTGTTCTGTACCTACATTTATAAAGTGGACCTGGACTGTTCTGTACCTACATTTATAAAGTGGAGCTGGACTGTTCTGTACCTACATTTATAAAGTGGACCTGGACTGTTCTGTACCCTACATTTATAAAGTGGAGCTGGACTGTTCTGTACTCTACATTTATAAAGTTGAGCAGGACTGTTCTGTACTCTACATTTATAAAGTTGAGCAGGACTGTTCTGTACCCTACATTTATAAAGTGGACCTGGACTGTTCTGTACTCTACATTTATAAAGTTGAGCAGGACTGTTCTGTACTCTACATTTATAAAGTTGAGCAGGACTGTTCTGTACTCTACATTTATAAAGTTGAGCAGGACTGTTCTGTACCCTACATTTATAAAGTGGACCTGGACTGTTCTGTACTCTACATTTATAAAGTTGAGCAGGACTGTTCTGTACCCTACATTTATAAAGTGGACCTGGACTGTTCTGTACTCTACATTTATAAAGTTGAGCAGGACTGTTCTGTACCCTACATTTATAAAGTGGACCTGGACTGTTCTGTACTCTACATTTATAAAGTTGAGCAGGACTGTTCTGTACCCTACATTTATAAAGTGGAGCTGGACTGTTCTGTACTCTACATTTATAAAGTGGACCTGGACTGTTCTGTACTCTACATTTATAAAGTTGAGCAGGACTGTTCTGTACCCTACATTTATAAAGTGGAGCTGGACTGTTCTGTACTCTACATTTATAAAGTGGACCTGGACTGTTCTGTACTCTACATTTATAAAGTTGAGCAGGACTGTTCTGTACCCTACATTTATAAAGTGGACCTGGACTGTTCTGTACTCTACATTTATAAAGTTGAGCAGGACTGTTCTGTACCCTACATTTATAAAGTGGAGCTGGACTGTTCTGTACTCTACATTTATAAAGTGGACCTGGACTGTTCTGTACTCTACATTTATAAAGTTGAGCAGGACTGTTCTGTACCCTACATTTATAAAGTGGAGCTGGACTGTTCTGTACTCTACATTTATAAAGTTGAGCAGGACTGTTCTGTACCCTACATTTATAAAGTTGAGCAGGACTGTTCTGTACTCTACATTTATAAAGTTGAGCAGGACTGTTCTGTACCATACATTTATAAAGTTGAGCAGGACTGTTCTGTACCCTACATTTATAAAGTGGACCTGGACTGTTCTGTACTCTACATTTATAAAGTTGAGCAGGACTGTTCTGTACTCTACATTTATAAAGTTGAGCAGGACTGTTCTGTACTCTACATTTATAAAGTTGAGCAGGACTGTTCTGTACCCTACATTTATAAAGTGGACCTGGACTGTTCTGTACTCTACATTTATAAAGTTGAGCAGGACTGTTCTGTACCCTACATTTATAAAGTGGACCTGGACTGTTCTGTACTCTACATTTATAAAGTTGAGCAGGACTGTTCTGTACCCTACATTTATAAAGTGGAGCTGGACTGTTCTGTACTCTACATTTATAAAGTGGACCTGGACTGTTCTGTACTCTACATTTATAAAGTTGAGCAGGACTGTTCTGTACCCTACATTTATAAAGTGGAGCTGGACTGTTCTGTACCCTACATTTATAAAGTGGAGCTGGACTGTTCTGTACTCTACATTTATAAAGTGGACCTGGACTGTTCTGTACTCTACATTTATAAAGTTGAGCAGGACTGTTCTGTACCCTACATTTATAAAGTGGAGCTGGACTGTTCTGTACTCTACATTTATAAAGTGGACCTGGACTGTTCTGTACTCTACATTTATAAAGTTGAGCAGGACTGTTCTGTACCCTACATTTATAAAGTGGACCTGGACTGTTCTGTACTCTACATTTATAAAGTTGAGCAGGACTGTTCTGTACCCTACATTTATAAAGTGGAGCTGGACTGTTCTGTACTCTACATTTATAAAGTGGACCTGGACTGTTCTGTACTCTACATTTATAAAGTTGAGCAGGACTGTTCTGTACCCTACATTTATAAAGTGGAGCTGGACTGTTCTGTACTCTACATTTATAAAGTTGAGCAGGACTGTTCTGTACTCTACATTTATAAAATTGAGCAGGACTGTTCTGTACTCTACATTTATAAAGTTGAGCAGGACTGTTCTGTACCCTACATTTATAAAGTGGAGCTGGACTGTTCTGTACTCTACATTTATAAAGTGGAGCTGGACTGTTCTGTACTCTACATTTATAAAGTGGAGCTGGACTGTTCTGTACCCTACATTTATAAAGTGGAGCTGGACTGTTCTGTACCTACATTTATAAAGTTGAACAGGACTGTTCTGTACCCTACATTTATAAATTGGAGCTGGACTGTTCTGTACCCTACATTTATAAAGTGGAGCTGGACTGTTCTGTACATACATTTATAAAGTTGAGCAGGACTGTTCTGTACCTACATTTATAAAGTGGAGCTGGACTGTTCTGTACCTACATTTATAAAGTTGAGCAGGACTGTTCTGTACCTACATTTATAAAGTGGAGCTGGACTGTTCTGTACCTACATTTATAAAGTGGAGCTGGACTGTTCTGTACCTACATTTATAAAGTGGAGCTGGACTGTTCTGTACCTACATTTATAAAGTGGACCTGGACTGTTCTGTACATACATTTATAAAGTGGAGCTGGACTGTTCTGTACTCTACATTTATAAAGTGGAGCTGGACTGTTCTGTACCCTACATTTATAAAGTGGAGCTGGACTGTTCTGTACTCTACATTTATAAAGTAGGGCTGGACTGTTCTGTACCTACATTTATAAAGTGGAGCTGGACTGTTCTGTACCTACATTTATAAAGTGGAGCAGGACTGTTCTGTACCTACATTTATAAAGTGGAGCTGGACTGTTCTGTACTCTACATTTATAAAGTGGACCTGGACTGTTCTGTACTCTACATTTATAAAGTTGAGCAGGACTGTTCTGTACCCTACATTTATAAAGTGGAGCTGGACTGTTCTGTACTCTACATTTATAAAGTTGAGCAGGACTGTTCTGTACCTACATTTATAAAGTGGAGCTGGACTGTAATGTACCCTACATTTATAAAGTGGAGCTGGACTGTTCTGTACCTACATTTATAAAGTGGACCTGGACTGTTCTGTACCTACATTTATAAAGTGGAGCTGGACTGTAATGTACCCTACATTTATAAAGTGGAGCTGGACAGTTCTGTACCTACATTTATAAAGTGGAGCTGGACTGTTCTGTACTCTACATTTATAAAGTTGAGCAGGACTGTTCTGTACTCTACATTTATAAAGTGGAGCTGGACTGTTCTGTACCCTACATTTATAAAGTGGACCTGGACTGTTCTGTACCCTACATTTATAAAGTGGAGCTGGACTGTTCTGTACTCTACATTTATAAAGTGGACCTGGACTGTTCTGTACTGGACTGTACTGTTCTGTACCTACATTTATAAAGTGGAGCTGGACTGTTCTGTACTCTACATTTATAAAGTGGACCTGGACTGTTCTGTACTGGACTGTACTGTTCTGTACCTACATTTATAAAGTGGAGCTGGACTGTTCTGTACCCTACATTTATAAAGTTGAGCAGGACTGTTCTGTACTCTACATTTATAAAGTGGACCTGGACTGTTCTGTACCCTACATTTATAAAGTGGACCTGGACTGTTCTGTACCCTACATTTATAAAGTGGACCTGGACTGTTCTGTACTCTACATTTATAAAGTGGAGCTGGACTGTTCTGTACCTACATTTATAAAGTGGACCTGGACTGTTCTGTACCTACATTTATAAAGTGGAGCTGGACTGTTCTTTACTCTACATTTATAAAGTTGAGCAGGACTGTTCTGTACTCTACATTTATAAAGTGGAGCTGGACTGTTCTGTACCTACATTTATAAAGTGGACCTGGACTGTTCTGTACTCTACATTTATAAAGTTGAGCAGGACTGTTCTGTACCTACATTTATAAAGTGGAGCTGGACTGTTCTGTACCTACATTTATAAAGTGGAGCTGGACTGTTCTGTACTCTACATTTATAAAGTTGAGCAGGACTGTTCTGTACCTACATTTATAAAGTGGACCTGGACTGTTCTGTACCTACATTTATAAAGTTGAGCAGGACTGTTCTGTACTCTACATTTATAAAGTTGAGCAGGACTGTTCTGTACCTACATTTATAAAGTTGAGCAGGACTGTTCTGTACTCTACATTTATAAAGTTGAGCAGGACTGTTCTGTACCTACATTTATAAAGTTGAGCAGGACTGTTCTGTACTCTACATTTATAAAGTTGAGCAGGACTGTTCTGTACTCTACATTTATAAAGTTGAGCAGGACTGTTCTGTACCCTACATTTATAAAGTGGACCTGGACTGTTCTGTACTCTACATTTATAAAGTTGAGCAGGACTGTTCTGTACCCTACATTTATAAAGTGGACCTGGACTGTTCTGTACTCTACATTTATAAAGTTGAGCAGGACTGTTCTGTACCCTACATTTATAAAGTGGAGCTGGACTGTTCTGTACTCTACATTTATAAAGTGGACCTGGACTGTTCTGTACTCTACATTTATAAAGTTGAGCAGGACTGTTCTGTACCCTACATTTATAAAGTGGAGCTGGACTGTTCTGTACTCTACATTTATAAAGTGGACCTGGACTGTTCTGTACTCTACATTTATAAAGTTGAGCAGGACTGTTCTGTACCCTACATTTATAAAGTGGACCTGGACTGTTCTGTACTCTACATTTATAAAGTTGAGCAGGACTGTTCTGTACCCTACATTTATAAAGTGGAGCTGGACTGTTCTGTACTCTACATTTATAAAGTGGACCTGGACTGTTCTGTACTCTACATTTATAAAGTTGAGCAGGACTGTTCTGTACCCTACATTTATAAAGTGGAGCTGGACTGTTCTGTACTCTACATTTATAAAGTTGAGCAGGACTGTTCTGTACTCTACATTTATAAAATTGAGCAGGACTGTTCTGTACTCTACATTTATAAAGTTGAGCAGGACTGTTCTGTACCCTACATTTATAAAGTTGAGCAGGACTGTTCTGTACTCTACATTTATAAAGTTGAGCTGGACTGTTCTGTACTCTACATTTATAAAGTGGAGCTGGACTGTTCTGTACCCTACATTTATAAAGTGGAGCTGGACTGTTCTGTACCTACATTTATAAAGTTGAACAGGACTGTTCTGTACCCTACATTTATAAATTGGAGCTGGACTGTTCTGTACCCTACATTTATAAAGTGGAGCTGGACTGTTCTGTACATACATTTATAAAGTTGAGCAGGACTGTTCTGTACCTACATTTATAAAGTGGAGCTGGACTGTTCTGTACCTACATTTATAAAGTTGAGCAGGACTGTTCTGTACCTACATTTATAAAGTGGAGCTGGACTGTTCTGTACCTACATTTATAAAGTGGAGCTGGACTGTTCTGTACCTACATTTATAAAGTGGAGCTGGACTGTTCTGTACCTACATTTATAAAGTGGACCTGGACTGTTCTGTACATACATTTATAAAGTGGAGCTGGACTGTTCTGTACTCTACATTTATAAAGTGGAGCTGGACTGTTCTGTACCCTACATTTATAAAGTGGAGCTGGACTGTTCTGTACTCTACATTTATAAAGTAGGGCTGGACTGTTCTGTACCTACATTTATAAAGTGGACCTGGACTGTTCTGTACCTACATTTATAAAGTGGAGCTGGACTGTAATGTACCCTACATTTATAAAGTGGAGCTGGACAGTTCTGTACCCTACATTTATAAAGTGGAGCTGGACTGTTCTGTACTCTACATTTATAAAGTTGAGCAGGACTGTTCTGTACTCTACATTTATAAAGTGGAGCTGGACTGTTCTGTACCCTACATTTATAAAGTGGACCTGGACTGTTCTGTACCCTACATTTATAAAGTGGACCTGGACTGTTCTGTACTCTACATTTATAAAGTGGACCTGGACTGTTCTGTACTGGACTGTACTGTTCTGTACCTACATTTATAAAGTGGAGCTGGACTGTTCTGTACTCTACATTTATAAAGTGGACCTGGACTGTTCTGTACTGGACTGTACTGTTCTGTACCTACATTTATAAAGTGGAGCTGGACTGTTCTGTACCCTACATTTATAAAGTTGAGCAGGACTGTTCTGTACTCTACATTTATAAAGTGGACCTGGACTGTTCTGTACCCTGCATTTATAAAGTGGACCTGGACTGTTCTGTACCCTACATTTATAAAGTGGACCTGGACTGTTCTGTACTCTACATTTATAAAGTGGAGCTGGACTGTTCTGTACCTACATTTATAAAGTGGACCTGGACTGTTCTGTACCTACATTTATAAAGTGGAGCTGGACTGTTCTTTACTCTACATTTATAAAGTTGAGCAGGACTGTTCTGTACTCTACATTTATAAAGTGGAGCTGGACTGTTCTGTACCTACATTTATAAAGTGGACCTGGACTGTTCTGTACTCTACATTTATAAAGTTGAGCAGGACTGTTCTGTACCTACATTTATAAAGTGGAGCTGGACTGTTCTGTACCTACATTTATAAAGTGGAGCTGGACTGTTCTGTACTCTACATTTATAAAGTTGAGCAGGACTGTTCTGTACCTACATTTATAAAGTGGACCTGGACTGTTCTGTACCTACATTTATAAAGTTGAGCAGGACTGTTCTGTACTCTACATTTATAAAGTTGAGCAGGACTGTTCTGTACTCTACATTTATAAAGTTGAGCAGGACTGTTCTGTACCTACATTTATCAAGTTGAGCAGGACTGTTCTGTACTCTACATTTATAAAGTTGAGCAGGACTGTTCTGTACCTACATTTATAAAGTTGAGCAGGACTGTTCTGTACCCTACATTTATAAAGTGGACCTGGACTGTTCTGTACTCTACATTTATAAAGTGGAGCTGGACTGTTCTGTACCTACATTTATAAAGTGGACCTGGACTGTTCTGTACTGGACTGTACTGTTCTGTACCTACATTCATAAAGTGGAGCTGGACTGTACTGTTCTGTACCCTACATTTATAAAGTGGACCTGGACTGTTCTGTACTCTACATTTATAAAGTTGAGCAGGACTGTTCTGTACCCTACATTTATAAAGTGGAGCTGGACTGTTCTGTACTCTACATTTATAAAGTGGAGCTGGACTGTTCTGGACTGGACTGTACTGTTCTGTACCTACATTTATAAAGTGGAGCTGGTCTGTTCTGTACTCTACATTTATAAAGTGGAGCTGGTCTGTTCTGTACTCTACATTTATAAAGTGGAGCTGGACTGTTCTGTACCCTACATTTATAAAGTGGACCTGGACTGTTCTGTACTCTACATTTATAAAGTTGAGCAGGACTGTTCTGTACTCTACATTTATAAAGTGGACCTGGACAGTTCTGTACCTACATTTATAAAGTTGAGCTGGACTGTTCTGTACCCTACATTTATAAAGTGGAGCTGGTCTGTTCTGTACTCTACATTTATAAAGTGGAGCTGGACTGTTCTGTACCCTACATTTATAAAGTGGACCTGGACTGTTCTGTACCCTACATTTATAAAGTGGAGCTGGACTGTTCTGTACCATACATTTATAAAGTTGAGCAGGACTGTTCTGTACTCTACATTTATAAAGTGGACCTGGACAGTTCTGTACCTACATTTATAAAGTTGAGCTGGACTGTTCTGTACCCTACATTTATAAAGTGGAGCTGGACTGTTCTGTACCCTACATTTATAAAGTGGAGCTGGACTGTTCTGTACATACATTTATAAAGTTGAGCAGGACTGTTCTGTACTCTACATTTATAAAGTGGACCTGGACAGTTCTGTACCTACATTTATAAAGTTGAGCTGGACTGTTCTGTACCCTACATTTATAAAGTGGAGCTGGACTGTTCTGTACCTACATTTATAAAGTGGACCTGGACTGTTCTGTACTGGACTGTACTGTTCTGTACCTACATTTATAAAGTGGACCTGGACTGTTCTGTACTGGACTGTACTGTTCTGTACCTACATTTATAAAGTGGACCTGGACTGTTCTGTACTGGACTGTACTGTTCTGTACCTACATTTATAAAGTGGACCTGGACTGTTCTGTACTGGACTGTACTGTTCTGTACCTACATTTATAAAGTGGACCTGGACTGTTCTGTACTGGACTGTACTGTTCTGTACCTACATTTATAAAGTGGACCTGGACTGTTCTGTACTGGACTGTACTGTTCTGTACCTACATTTATAAAGTGGACCTGTACTGTTCTGTACTCTACATTTATAAAGTGGAGCTGGACTGTTCTGTACTCTACATTTATAAAGTTGAGCAGGACTGTTCTGTACCCTACATTTATAAAGTTGAGCAGGACTGTTCTGTACCCTACATTTATAAAGTGGACCTGGACTGTTCTGTACCCTACATTTATAAAGTGGACCTGGACTGTTCTGTACCCTACATTTATAAAGTGGACCTGGACTGTTCTGTACCCTACATTTATAAAGTGGACCTGGACTGTTCTGTACCCTACATTTATAAAGTGGACCTGGACTGTTCTGTACATACATTTATAAAGTGGACCTGGACTGTTCTGTACCCTACATTTATAAAGTGGACCTGGACTGTTCTGTACCCTACATTTATAAAGTGGACCTGGACTGTTCTGTACATACATTTATAAAGTGGACCTGGACTGTTCTGTACCCTACATTTATAAAGTGGACCTGGACTGTTCTGTACCTACATTTATAAAGTGGAGCTGGACTGTTCTGTACATACATTTATAAAGTGGACCTGGACTGTTCTGTACCCTACATTTATAAAGTGGACCTGGACTGTTCTGTACCCTACATTTATAAAGTGGACCTGGACTGTTCTGTACCCTACATTTATAAAGTGGACCTGGACTGTTCTGTACCCTACATTTATAAAGTGGACCTGGACTGTTCTGTACCCTACATTTATAAAGTGGACCTGGACTGTTCTGTACATACATTTATAAAGTGGAGCTGGACTGTTCTGTACCCTACATTTATAAAGTGGAGCTGGACTGTTCTGTACCCTACATTTATAAAGTGGAGCTGGACTGTTCTGTACCCTACATTTATAAAGTGGACCTGGACTGTTCTGTACCTACATTTATAAAGTGGACCTGGACTGTTCTGTACATACATTTATAAAGTGGAGCTGGACTGTTCTGTACCCTACATTTATAAAGTGGAGCTGGACTGTTCTGTACTCTACATTTATAAAGTGGACCTGGACTGTTCTGTACTGGACTGTACTGTTCTGTACCTACATTTATAAAGTGGAGCTGGACTGTTCTGTACCCTACATTTATAAAGTTGAGCAGGACTGTTCTGTACCTACATTTATAAAGTGGACCTGGACTGTTCTGTACTGGACTGTACTGTTCTGTACCTACATTTATAAAGTGGAGCTGGACTGTTCTGTACCCTACATTTATAAAGTTGAGCAGGACTGTTCTGTACCCTACATTTATAAAGTTGAGCAGGACTGTTCTGTACCCTACATTTATAAAGTGGACCTGGACTGTTCTGTACCATACATTTATAAAGTGGACCTGGACTGTTCTGTACATACATTTATAAAGTGGACCTGGACTGTTCTGTACCCTACATTTATAAAGTTATGCAGGACTGTTCTGTACCCTACATTTATAAAGTGGACCTGGACTGTTCTGTACCCTACATTTATAAAGTGGACCTGGACTGTTCTGTACCCTACATTTATAAAGTGGAGCTGGACTGTTCTGTACCCTACATTTATAAAGTGGACCTGGACTGTTCTGTACCCTACATTTATAAAGTGGACCTGGACTGTTCTGTACCCTACATTTATAAAGTGGACCTGGACTGTTCTGTACATACATTTATAAAGTGGACCTGGACTGTTCTGTACATACATTTATAAAGTGGACCTGGACTGTTCTGTACATACATTTATAAAGTGGACCTGGACTGTTCTGTACCCTACATTTATAAATTGGAGCTGGACTGTTCTGTACCCTACATTTATAAAGTGGACCTGGACTGTTCTGTACCCTACATTTATAAAGTTGAGCAGGACTGTTCTGTACCCTACATTTATAAAGTGGACCTGGACTGTTCTGTACCCTACATTTATAAAGTGGAGCTGGACTGTTCTGTACCCTACATTTATAAAGTGGAGCTGGACTGTTCTGTACCCTACATTTATAAAGTGGACCTGGACTGTTCTGTACCCTACATTTATAAGGTGGACCTGGACTGTTCTGTACCTACATTTATAAAGTGGACCTGGACTGTTCTGTACCCTACATTTATAAAGTAGAGCTGGACTGTTCTGTACTCTACATTTATAAAGTTGAGCAGGACTGTTCTGTACATACATTTATAAAGTGGAGCTGGACTGTTCTGTACCTACATTTATAAAGTGGAGCTGGACTGTTCTGTACCCTACATTTATAAAGTGGAGCTGGACTGTTCTGTACCAACATTTATAAAGTTGAGCTGGACTGTTCTGTACTCTACATTGTTAGTCATGGTGTGTGTGTCCCGATGAGGTTATTCAAGGGCACGTCTGTAAAGGGTTTTTACTGATTTATTTTCCATTCTTTACCTTTCTCATTTCATCTCAATCTCTGTCTTCAGTCTGTATAATTGTGTTATATCATAAAAACATGCTATACAGTAGCCAGTCTGTCTCTCTCTCTTCTCCCTCCCCCTGTTTCTATTTTAAATCAATGAAATGGTCTAGGCTCCTTCCTCTCTTTCCCTGTCCCCCTCTTCCTCTCTCTGTTGGTCCCTATCCCTGCCTCCCTCGCTCTCCGTGCCGAGGGTTTGTCCGTTTTCATAAAGCTAGCTCTGTTTTACTCTCTCTAGCTTTGAAAATGTCAACTGGGAACCATAGAGGGAGACAGTGCTGGTTAGTGACGCACACACTGAGTCCCCCCCCCACTCTCCTACACACACACACACACACCGAGTCCCCCCCCCCACTCTCCTCACACACACACACACACACACACACACACACACACACACACACACACACACACACACACACACACACTGTCTGTAATAACTGGATAGACATCCAATTTCTGCCTATTTGACATGCCACATGTGTCCTCTATGGTAAAAAAGGACAGAACAATTCTGTTTTCGCTGCATACACAGTTATCTCTTCCGTGCTGCGAATTGATCTTAAATACTTCTGGATAATATCACAACATAACAGACAGTTCTATATAGGAACAATTTCGGTCTCTAATTCATCGTTTATCTTCCATTTTGCTGTTGGAGGATGTGGAGATGGGAAGCGACTTGGTGATATTGTTTATTCTGGCATGTAATTTGTCGGAGTGGTGAAGCAAATGAGGAATGCTAATCGTGTTTGTGGCAGAATTCACTTAATTAAAAACCCCATCCATCGCTTTTGTGTTTCATTAACCAGTTAAAATATTTTCCAAAACGTCAAATCTTGACGAGTTAAATTTCACAGCTACTTGAGGACATATTCCCAGAGTCTGCTATGTCTTAATTTTTGCTCTCAATGTAAAGAGCTTTGTCATTGACATCTGTAAATGAAAAGCGCTCTTCAAATGTAATTTATTATTATTATTATTATTATATTATTATGGAGATGATATGTAAATGTCTTAACTCCATCATCTGCTGAGGAGGGAGAGGCTGGCTGTTTAGTAGCAGCTGTGTTCGTGGGGTTATAGAGAAATGAATGGACAGTGCTTTGTCTAAAGAAAATAATTGAACAACAGTCACAGGGAGTAAGAGTGAAGTGATAGAAAGGTGGGAAATAAATGGAATGGATTTTTTTTCAGCTATACTGGGGAAATGGAGAGGAGGGGAAGAGTGTTATTTATGGTGAGTGTTTTGAAATCAGGTGGGACCAAGAGGGGGAATGGGAGAATGATGGGGTAAGTGGCAGACAGAGGTAGGACTGGGCCATATGACACAAAAATGGTATCTACATTTGTTTTTCTTAATTGTGGGCGATTCATGATATATATATATATAGAGATTTTTTTTTTATTGTCTCTAAACAGGGTTTGTTGTACAGTTAAAGTCAAATACACTGCATTTCAAACAGTTAGCAATAATCTAATGAATTCAGGACTTCCGGCGCCGACAGAGATGACCGCCTCGCTTCGCGTTCTTAGGAAACTATGCCGTATTTAGTTTTTTATGTGTTATTTCTTACATTGTTACCCCAGGAAATCTTAGGTTTTATTACATACAGTCAGGAGGAACTATTGGATATAAGAGCAACGTCAACTCACCAACATTACGACCAGGAATACGACTTTACCGATGCGGATCCTCTGTTTGATCCACCACCCAGGACAATGGATCGGATCCCAGCCGGCGACCCAAAACAACGGCGCCGCAGAAGGGGCAGACAGAGCGGTCTTCTGGTCAGACTCCGTAGACGGGCACATCGCGCACCGCTCCCGAGCATACTACTCGCTATGTCCAGTCTCTTGACAACGAGGTAGCCGAAATCCGAGCAAGGGTTTCCTTCCAGAGAGACATCAGAGATTGTAAAGTTCTTTGTTTCACAGAAACATGGCTCACTCGGGATACGTCATCGGAGTTGGTACAGCCACCTGGTTTCTTCACGCATCGCGCCTACAAAAACAAACATCTCTCTGGTAAGAAGAAGGGCGGGGGGGGGGGTATGCCTTATGATTAACGAGACGTGGTGTGATCATAACAACATACAGGAACTCAAGTCCTTTTGTTCACCTGACCTAGAATTCCTTACAATCAAATGCCGACCGCATTATCTACCGAGAGAATTCTCTTCGATCATAATCACAGTCGTGTATATATCACCCCCAAGCAGACACATCGACGGCCCTGAAAGAACTTCATTTGACTATGTAAACTGGAAACCACATATCCTGAGGCTGCATTTATTGTAGCTGGGGATTTTAACAAGGCTAATCTGAAAACAAGGCTCCCTAAATTCTATCAGCATATCAAATGCGCGACCCGGGCTGTCAAAACCCTGTTATTCTAACTTCCGCGACGCAATAAAGCCCTCCCCCGCCCTCCTTTCAGAAAATCTGACCACGACTCCATTTTGTTGTTCCCAGTTTATAGACAGAAACTAAAACAGGAAGCGCCCGTGCTCAGGTCTGACCAACCGGATTCCACGCTTCAAGATTGCTTCGATCACGTGGACTGGGATATGTTCCGCATAGCGTCAGACAATTACATTGATGAATATGCTGATTTGGTGAGCGAGTTTATTAGCAAGTGCATCGGTGATGTTGTACCCACAGCATCTATTAAAACATTCCCTAACCAGAAACCGTGGATTGATGGCAGAATTCGCACAAAACTGAAAGTGCGAACCGCTGCTTTCATTCAGGGCAAGGTGACCGGAAACATGACCGAATACAAACAGTGTAGCTATTCCCTCCGCAAGGCAATCAAACAAGCTAAGTGTCAGTATAGAGACAAAGTAGAATCGCAATTCAACGGCTCAGACACAAGAGGTATGTGGCAGGGTCTACTGTCAATCACGGACTACAAAAGGAAAACCAGCCCTGTTGTGGACCACGATGTCTTGCTCCCAGACAAACTAAACAACTTATTTTCTCACTTTGAGGACAATACAGTGCCACTGACATGGCCCGCTACCAAAACCTGCGGGCTCTCCTTCACTGCAGCCAATGTGAGTAAAACATTTAAACGTGTTAACCCTCGCAAGGCTGCCGGGCCAGACGGCATCCCGAGCCGCGTCCTCAGAGCATGCGCAGACCAGCTGGCTGGTGTGTTTACGGACATATTCAATCAATCCTTATCCCAGTCTGCTGTTACCACATGCTTCAAGAGGGCCACCATTGTTCCTGTTCCCAAGAAAGCTAAGGTAACTGAGCTAAATGACTATCGGCCCGTAGCACTCACTTCTGTCATCACCTCCACCCTACCTGACATCCTAGACCCACTCCAATTTGCTTACCGCCCCAATAGGTCCACAGACAACGCAATCGCAATCACACTGCACACTGCCCTAACCCATGTAAGAATGCTGTTCATCGACTACAGCTCAGCATTTAACACCATAGTATTCTCCAAACTCGTCATTAAGCTCGAGACCCTGGGTCTCGACCCCGCCCTGTGCAACTGGGTCCTGGACTCTCTGACGGGCCACCCCCAGGTGGTGAGGGTAGGAAACAACATCTCCACCCTGCTGATCCTCAACACTGGGGCCCCACAAGGGTGCGTTCTTAGCCCTCTCCTGTACTCCCTGTTCACCCATGACTGCGTGGCCATGCACGCCTCCAACTCAATCATCAAGTCTGCAGACGACACTACAGTGGTAGGCTTGATTACCAACAACGACGAGACGGCCTACAGGGAGGAGGTGAGGGCCCTCGGAGTGTGGTGTCAGGAAAATAACCTCACACTCAATGTCAACAAAACAAAGGAGATGATCGTGGACTTCAGGAAACAGCAGAGGGAGCACCCCCCTATCCACATCGACGGGACAGTAGTGGAGAAGGTGGAACGTTTTAAGTTCCTCTGCGTACACATCACGGACAAGCTGAAATGGTCCACCCACACAGACAGCGTGGTGAAGAAGGCTGAATCTCAGGAGGCTGAAGAAATTTGGCTTGTCACCAAAAACACTCACAAACTTTTACAGATGCACAATCGAGAGCATCTTGTCGGGCTGTATCACCGCCTGGTACGGAAACTGCTCCGCCCACAACCGTAAGGCTCTCCAGAGGGTAGTGAGGTCTGCACAACGTATCACCGGGGGCAAACTACTTGCCCTCCAGGACACCTACACCACCCGATGTCACAGGAAGGCCAAAAAGATCAAGGGCAACAACCACCCGAGCCACTGCCTGTTCACCCCGCTATCATCCAGAAGGCGAGGTCAGTACAGGTGCATCAATGCTGGGACCGAGAGACTGAAAAACAGCTTCTATCTCAAAGCCTGTTCAGACTGTTAAACAGCCATCACTAACATTGAGTGGCTGCTGCCAACATACTGACTCATCTCTAGCCACTTTAATAATGAAAAAATAGATGTAATAAATGTTTCACTAGCCACTTTAAACAATGCCACTTTATATAATGTTTACATACCCTACATTACTCATCTCATATGTATATACTGTACTCTATACCATCTACTGCATCTTGTCTATGCCGTTCAGCCATCATTCATCCATATATTTTTATGGACATATTCTTATTCGTTCCTTTACACTTGTGTGTATAAGGTAGTTGTTGTGAAATTGTTAGGTTAGATTACTTGTTAGATATTACTGCATGGTCGGAACTAGAAGCACGAGCATTTCGCTACACTCGCATTTACATCTGCTAACCATGTGTATGTGACAAATAAAATTTGATTTGATTATACCTAGGTTAAAGATAAGCCTTCCACAACCATAAGATCCACTAATAATTGAATTATTTTAATCTTTTTTGCAATAATCACTGATCTGGCTTTCAAGTCTGTCTATGAAAATCCCCTTTTTGATACAAACATAACCAGAACCATGCATAATGCCAATTCACTAATAATGACTAAGTTCTTGTAGCAGGCATTATAGAAATTGAACACAGGTCGCATAAACAATCTGTCAAGCACAATCCCACGTACTATTGAGTAGCCAGCTAATCTCTATATTTCAAGTTTATCCAACTTGGATCGATTTGCTAACTAACAAGGTAGAACAGTTGACGTGTTATGAACACACCTTTTTGTCCATCTCCAACTGTTTGAACAGCCTGTCCACTTTGTTCAGATGTTGAAATCATATGGCCTACCATATTTCTCAGAATGAGAACGAGTTGCCAATTCCTTATATAATTGTGTTTTATGCTTATTACGCATTTATAAAACACGGACTAGACAACTAGTATAACAGTCTTTGGCTAAAATCCTGCTAGTGGTATGTTCATTGATACTCCTGTTTCAGTAGTGTCTGCTCTGCCCCCAATTTGAGGAGTTGAGACATAAAAATGATATAGTTAGAAAGGTTAACTCCTCTTTTACAGTAAAATAATGTCTCAATGTGTTTGTCTCCATATGACCCATTCTGTTGGACCAAACCTCAAATGCAAATAGCGAGTTAAAACCGCTTGTCAGAGGAAGAAGTGATCTCTCATCTTTGTTGTTGTGAGTAGCAGGGGGAGGGGCTTGATGAGCGGGGAAGGAGCTGGATGTGTGGGTGGAGGGGCTTGGTGTGTCTTTGTAAATAGAAAGGTGCACAGTCTCAGCAGAAGAAGCAAAGGAGATGAGACCAAAAAGACAACATGATGAGAACAAGCAGACATAAACGCTCATAAAAACGGCAAATTGATTCTTGCAATACAGGCATTTGGAATATCGTGCTTAAACATGAATTAAAATGAATCAAATGAATTTGATATCACCCAGCTCTAGACGGAGGTCTGGAAATGGACAGGCACAGAGTGAGAGAAAGAGTAAGAGAGGAAAAGAGGGAGGGAGGGGTTGATAGGAGGGGGAATTGGGAGTCTAGCTGGGGGGTGAATAGCCAGAAGCCAGGGGGTGAGAACGGGTGAGAACAGTTGAGGACTGAAGAGAAAGCATGCTGGACAGGGTCACACCAGTCCCTCTGTTGTCAAAGTCAAATGCCGCTGGTCGCTCTGACAACATGCAAATGAGATGCAGATGAGCGGAACCTTGGGAGGGCTGGTTGTCAGGGTGACGTTGTCATGGCGACCCCCAGTGATGTGAAACGGAAGAACACAAGTGGAGGGGAGCGGTGGAGAGCGAGGGAGATGGAAAGAGTGATATTAGAAAAACGGATGAAGGAGGACGAGCGATTGGACGATGGGGATGGTGAATGATATAATGGACCATATGCTTTGACAGAGATACAACAGTGTGTAGGTTGATAGTAGAAGAAGGGAAAGTGAGGGAAGGAGGTAGCAACAAAACAACATGACAGAATGATAAGGCAGTGACTAGCGAGGGTTGTTTTATACCTAAATGATTGACAGACTGAGGAGAGAGATTATAGAATGGAAAACAACAAGGAACATAGGAACGTTTGGGGGAGGATGGAGTGGTGATAGAAAGAGAGAGAGGGATGTTTGTGGGAGGATGGAGTGGTGATAGAAAGAGAGAGAGGGATGTTTGTGGGAGGATGGAGTAGTGATAGAGAGGGATGTTTGGGGGAGGATGGAGTGGTGATAGAAAGAGAGAGAGGGATGTTTGTGGGAGGATGGAGTAGTGATAGAGAGAGAGATAGAGAGGGATGTTTGGGGGAGGACAGAGTGGTGATAGAAAGAGCGAGGGGGATGTTTGGGGGAGGATGGAGTGGGATGTTTGGGGGAGGACAGAGTGGTGATAGAAAGAGAGAGGGATGTTTGTGGGAGGATGGAGTGGTGATAGAAAGAGAGAGAGGGATGTTTGTGGGAGGATGGAGTAGTGATAGAGAGAGAGATAGAGAGGGATGTTTGGGGGAGGATGGAGTGGTGATAGAAAGAGAGAGAGGAATGTTTGTGGGAGGATAGAGTAGTGATAGAGAGAGAGAGAGGGATGTTTGTGGGAGGATAGAGTAGTGATAGAGAGAGAGAGAGGGATGTTTGGGGGAGGATAGAGTAGTGATAGAGAGAGAGAGAGGGATGTTTGGGGGAAGATGGAGTGGTGATATATAGAGAGAGAGAGAGAGGGATGTTTGGGGGAGGATGGAGTGGTGATAAAGAGAGAGAGGGATGTTTGTCATGATGCTTCGATGTAGAGGTAACTGCCAAAATAAAGGAAACACTTTAGTAAATGAGGGATACAAAGTATACCATATATACAAAAGTATGTGGACACCCCTTCAAATTAGTGGATTCGGCTGACAGGTGTATATAATCGAGCACACAGCCATGCCAAACATTGGCAGTAGAATGGCCTTACTGAAGAGCTCAGTGACTTTCAACGTGGCACCGTCACAGGATGCCACCTTTCCAACAAGTCAGTCCATCAAATTTCTGCCCTGCTAGAGCTGCCCCGGTCAACTGTAAGTACTGTTATTGTGAAGTGGAAACGTCTAGGAGCAACAGCGGCTTAGGGACCACCAAGTGCTGAAGCACGTAGCGTGTAAAAACCATCTGTCCTCGGTTGCAACACTCACTACCGAGTTCCAAACTGCCTCTGGAAGCAACATCAGCACAAGAACTGTTGGTTGGGAGCTTAATGAAATGGGTTTCCATGGCCAAGCAGCCGCACACAAGCCTCGGCTGGAGTGGTGTAAAGCTCCTCGCTATTGGACTCTGGAGTAGTGAAGACGCGTTCTCTGGAGTGATGAATCACATGTCACCATCTGGCAGTCTGACGGATGAATCTGGGTTTAGCGGATGCCAGGAGAGCGCTACCTGCCAGAATGCATAGTGCCAACTTTAAAGTTTGGTGGAGGAGGAATAATGGTCTGGGGCTGTTAATCATGGTTCGGGCCCCTTAGTTCCAGTGAAGGGAGATCTTAACGCTACAGCACACAATGACATTCTAGATGATTCTGTGCGTCCAACTTTGTGGCAACAGTTTGGGGAAGGCCCGTTCCTGTTTCAGCATGACAATGCTGCCATGCACAAAGCAAGGTCCATACAGAAATGGTTTGTCGAAATTGGTGTGGAAGAACTTAACTGGCCTGCACAGAGCCCTGACCTAAGTCCCATTGAACACATTTGGGATGAATTGGAACTAAACTAGCCAGGACTAATTGCACAACATCAGTGCCTGACCTCATTGTTCCAACATATAGTGGAAAGCCTTCCCAGAAGAGTGGAGGCTTTTATAGCAGCAAAGGGGGGACAAACTCCATATTAATGTCCATGATTTTGGAATGAGATGTTCGACGAGCAGTTGTCCACATACTCTTGGTCATGTAGTGTATAGTGAAGGTAGGTGCTTCCACACAAGTGTGGTTCCTGAGTTAATTAAGAAATTAACATCTCATCATGCTTAGGGTCATGTATAAAAATGCCCAATTTACCATTATTTTAGCTACCATGGCTAGAAGAGATCTCAGTGACTTTGAAAGAGGTCTCAAAGGAGCATAGTGGGTTTAAAGTGTGTGCGTGCGTGCGTGCGGATCAGCCCCTTTCATCAAATTATTTGTTTGTTGCTCCTCTCTGTCCTTCACCCCTCTATTCTCCTCCATTTACCATCCTCCTCTCGTCTACTCTGGAGCTCCATGACCTTCCGTCATCCCTTTCTCCATCTTTCACACCAGCTTTATTCCCTTTCTCATTCTGTGAGTGAGTAGAGGAGGGATGGGAGGGGATAACAGGAGGAGGTGAAAAGAGAGAGGGAGCAGGCTAAACGAGATGGAGAGAAGAGAGTGCTGAATCAATGAGAGAGAGAGAGAGATGAAAGACAGCAAGAAAACAGGTAGGAAGATAAGGAAGGGGAGAGTAGACAGAAGGGAGAAAAAGATGGATAGTGAGAGATGACGAAGGAGAGGAAAGAGAAGCAGAGGGAGAGAGATGAGAAAGATAAACACAGAGTTAGAGTGAGAAGAAGAAACTGAACAGGAGGAAGTGAGATGAGAGAGGAAGCACAGAGATGACATGGAGAAAGTAAGGGATGGAGTAAAGAGAGTGATGAGGTAGGAGAGGAGAGTGATGAGGTAGGGGAGCAGTGGTGCTGTGCGGGGCTGTAGAGCGAGGGAGAGGCTAGCGGTGGTCCCTGTTTTACAAATTGCAGTTTGAGACAAGAGAAGAGAGGGATGAGTGGAGGAGTGCGGCCGGCTCCAGATTGCTCACAGCGAGAAATGTTCTCTAGCCACTCCAAACGCAGCGTCAAACACACAATCGACACACTTCAAAACTATCAGACACACACACACACACACACTCTTATCTTGGTTCCAGTGTAATGACTGTAGGTGAAGGCATCATAAAATACCCATCTCTAGAGCCATCTCATCCCCAACTGCTGTCTCCTCTTTATCAGGTCTCAGCCTCACACACACTATAACCATCACCCCTATAACAGACATCAGAACACCATTACCCCACCTCCACACTATAACAGACATCAGAACACCATTACCCCACCTCCACCCTATAACAGACATCAGAACACCATTACCCCACCTCCACTCTATAACAGACATCAGAACACCATTACCCCACCTCCACCCTGTAACAGACATCAGAACACCATTACCCCACCTCCACTCTATAACAGACATCAGAACACCATTACCCCACCTCCACACTATAACAGACATCAGAACACCATTACCCCACCTCCACCCTATAACAGACATCAGAACACCATTACCCCACCTCCACTCTATAACAGACATCAGAACACCATTACCCCACCTCCACTCTATAACAGACATCAGAACACCATTACCCCACCTCCACTCTATAACAGACATCAGAACACCATTACCCCACCTCCATCCTATAACAGACATCAGAACACCATTACCCCACCTCCATCCTATAACAGACATCAGAACACTATTACCCCACCTCCACTCTATAACAGACATCAGAACACCATTACCCCACCTCCACTCTATAACAGACATCAGAACACCATTACCCCACCTCCACACTATAACAGACATCAGAACACCATTACCCCACCTCCACCCTATAACAGACATCAGAACACCATTACCCCACCTCCACTCTATAACAGACATCAGAACACCATTACCCCACCTCCACCCTGTAACAGACATCAGAACACCATTACCCCACCTCCACTCTATAACAGACATCAGAACACCATTACCCCACCTCCACACTATAACAGACATCAGAACACCATTACCCCACCTCCACCCTATAACAGACATCAGAACACCATTACCCCACCTCCACTCTATAACAGACATCAGAACACCATTACCCCACCTCCACTCTATAACAGACATCAGAACACCATTACCCCACCTCCACTCTATAACAGACATCAGAACACCATTACCCCACCTCCATCCTATAACAGACATCAGAACACCATTACCCCACCTCCATCCTATAACAGACATCAGAACACCATTACCCCACCTCCACACTATAACAGACATCAGAAAACCATTACCACACCTCCACTCTATAACAGACATCAGAACACCATTACCCCACATCCACACTATAACAGACATCAGAACACCATTACCCCACCTCCATCCTATAACAGACATCAGAACACCATTACCCCATCTCCACTCTATAACAGACATCAGAACACCATTACCCCATCTCCGCTCTATAACAGACATCAGCACACCATTACCCCACCTCCACTCTATAACAGACATCAGAACACATTAACCCCACCTCCGCTCTATAACAGACATCAGAACACTATTACCCCACCTCCACTCTATAACAGACATCAGAACACCATTACCCCACCTCCACTCTATAACAGACATCAGAACACTATTACCCCACCTCCACTCTATAACAGACATCAGAACACCATTACCCCACCTCCACTCTATAACAGACATCAGAACACTATTACCCCACCTCCACTCTATAACAGACATCAGAACACCATTACCCCACCTCCACTCTATAACAGACATCAGAACACTATTACCCCACCTCCACTCTATAACAGACATCAGAACACCATTACCCCACCTCCACTCTATAACAGACATCAGAACACCATTACCCCACCTCCACTCTATAACAGACATCAGAACACCATTACCCCACCTCCACACTATAACAGACATCAGAACACCATTACCCCACCTCCACCCTATAACAGACATCAGAACACCATTACCCCACCTCCACTCTATAACAGACATCAGAACACCATTACCCCACCTCCACTCTATAACAGACATCAGAACACCATTACCCCACCTCCACTCTATAACAGACATCAGAACACCATTACCCCACCTCCATCCTATAACAGACATCAGAACACCATTACCCCACCTCCATCCTATAACAGACATCAGAACACCATTACCCCACATCCACCCTATAACAGACATCAGAACACCATTACCCCACATCCATCCTATAACAGACATCAGAACACCATTACCCCACCTCCATCCTATAACAGACATCAGAACACCATTACAACACCTCCATCCTATAACAGACATCAGAACACCATTACCCCACCTCCACTCTATAACAGACATCAGAACACCACCTCCACCCTATAACATACATCAGAACACCATTACCCCATCTCCACTCTATAACAGACATCAGAACACTATTACCCCACCTCCACTCTATAACAGACATCAGAACACCATTACCCCACCTCCACTCCTATAACAGACATCAGAACACCATTACCCCACCTCCACACTATAACAGACATCAGAACACCATTACCCCACCTCCATCCTATAACAGACATCAGAACACCATTACCCCATCTCAACTCTATAACAGACATCAGAACACCATTACCCCATCTCCGCTCTATAACAGACATCAGAACACCATTACCCCACCTCCACTCTATAACAGACATCAGAACACCATTACCCCACCTCCACTCTATAACAGACATCAGAACACCATTACCCCACCTCCACTCTATAACAGACATCAGAACACCATTACCCCACCTCCACTCTATAACAGACATCAGAACACCATTACCCCACCTCCACTCTATAACAGACATCAGAACACCATTACCCCACCTCCACTCTATAACAGACATCAGAACACCATTACCCCACCTCCACTCTATAACAGACATCAGAACACCATTACCCCACCTCCACTCTATAACAGACATCAGAACACCATTACCCCACCTCCATCTCTATAACAGACATCAGAACACCATTACCCCACATCCACCCTATAACAGACATCAGAACACCATTACCCCACCTCCACACTATAACAGACATCAGAACACCATTACCCCACCTCCACACTATAACAGACATCAGAACACCATTACCCCACCTCCATCCTATAACAGACATCAGAACACCATTACCCCACCTCCACCCTGTAACAGACATCAGAACACCATTACCCCACCTCCACCCTGTAACAGACATCAGAACACCATTACCCCACATCCACCCTATAACAGACATCAGAACACCATTACCCCACATCCATCCTATAACAGACATCAGAACACCATTACCCCACCTCCATCCTATAACAGACATCAGAACACCATTACCCCACCTCCATCCTATAACAGACATCAGAACACCATTACCCCACCTCCACTCTATAACAGACATCAGAACACCATTACCCCACCTCCACCCTGTAACAGACATCAGAACACCATTACCCCACCTCCACCCTGTAACAGACATCAGAACACCATAATACCATCACCCCACCTCCACCCTATAACAGACATCAGAACACCATTACCCCACCTCCACCCTATAACAGACATCAGAACACCATTACCCCACCTCCACACTATAACAGACATCAGAACACCATTACCCCACCTCCACTCCTATAACAGACATCAGAACACCATTACCCCACCTCCACCTATAACAGCGACTCAAATAACCATTCGACATCAGAACATCCACTCTATAACAGACATCAGAACACCATTACCCCACATCCACACTATAACAGACATCAGAACACCATTACCCCACCTCCATCCTATAACAGACATCAGAACACCATTACCCCATCTCCACTCTATAACAGACATCAGAACACCATTACCCCATCTCCGCTCTATAACAGACATCAGCACACCATTACCCCACCTCCACTCTATAACAGACATCAGAACACTATTAACCCCACCTCCACTCTATAACAGACATCAGAACACCATTACCCCACCTCCACTCCTATAACAGACATCAGAACACCATTACCCCACCTCCACTCTATAACAGACATCAGAACACCATTACCCCACCTCCACTCTATAACAGACATCAGAACACCATTACCCCACCTCCACTCTATAACAGACATCAGAACACCATTACCCCACCTCCACTCTATAACAGACATCAGAACACCATTACCCCACCTCCACTCTATAACAGACATCAGAACACTATTACCCCACCTCCACTCTATAACAGACATCAGAACACCATTACCCCACCTCCACTCTATAACAGACATCAGAACACCATTACCCCACCTCCACTCTATAACAGACATCAGAACACCATTACCCCACCTCCACTCTATAACAGACATCAGAACACCATTACCCCACCTCCACTCTATAACAGACATCAGAACACCATTACCCCACCTCCACTCTATAACAGACATCAGAACACCATTACCCCACCTCCACTCTAACAGATATCAGAACACCATTACCCCACCTCCACTCTATAACAGACATCAGAACACTATTACCCCACCTCCACTCTATAACAGACATCAGAACACCATTACCCCATCTCCACTCTATAACAGACATCAGAACACCATTACCCCACCTCCACTCTATAATAGACATCAGAACATCATTACCCCACCTCCACTCTATAACAGACATCAGAACACCATTACCCCACATCCACCCTATAACAGACATCAGAACACCATTACCCCACCTCCACTCTATAACAGACATCAGAACACCATTACCCCACATCCACCCTATAACAGACATCAGAACACCATTACCCCACCTCCACACTATAACAGACATCAGAACACCATTACCCCACCTCCACCCTGTAACAGACATCAGAACACCATTACCCCACCTCCACCCTGTAACAGACATCAGAACACCATTACCCCACATCCACCCTATAACAGACATCAGAACACCATTACCCCACATCCATCCTATAACAGACATCAGAACACCATTACCCCACCTCCATCCTATAACAGACATCAGAACACCATTACAACACCTCCATCCTATAACAGACATCAGAACACCATTACCCCACCTCCACTCTATAACAGACATCAGAACACCACCTCCACCCTATAACATACATCAGAACACCATTACCCCATCTCCACTCTATAACAGACATCAGAACACTATTACCCCACCTCCACTCTATAACAGACATCAGAACACCATTACCCCACCTCCATCCTATAACAGACATCAGAACACCATTACCCCACCTCCACACTATAACAGACATCAGAACACCATTACCCCACCTCCATCCTATAACAGACATCAGAACACCATTACCCCATCTCAACTCTATAACAGACATCAGAACACCATTACCCCATCTCCGCTCTATAACAGACATCAGAACACCATTACCCCACCTCCACTCTATAACAGACATCAGAACACCATTACCCCACCTCCACTCTATAACAGACATCAGAACACCATTACCCCACCTCCACTCTATAACAGACATCAGAACACCATTACCCCACCTCCACTCTATAACAGACATCAGAACACCATTACCCCACCTCCACTCTATAACAGACATCAGAACACTATTACCCCACCTCCACTCTATAACAGACATCAGAACACCATTACCCCACCTCCACTCTATAACAGACATCAGAACACCATTACCCCACCTCCACTCTATAACAGACATCAGAACACCATTACCCCACCTCCACTCTATAACAGATATCAGAACACCATTACCCCACCTCCACTCTATAACAGACATCAGAACACTATTACCCCACCTCCACTCTATAACAGACATCAGAACACCATTACCCCATCTCCACTCTATAACAGACATCAGAACACCATTACCCCACCTCCACTCTATAATAGACATCAGAACATCATTACCCCACCTCCACTCTATAACAGACATCAGAACACCATTACCCCACATCCACCCTATAACAGACATCAGAACACCATTACCCCACCTCCACTCTATAACAGACATCAGAACACCATTACCCCACATCCACCCTATAACAGACATCAGAACACCATTACCCCACCTCCACACTATAACAGACATCAGAACACCATTACCCCACCTCCACCCTGTAACAGACATCAGAACACCATTACCCCACCTCCACCCTGTAACAGACATCAGAACACCATTACCCCACATCCACCCTATAACAGACATCAGAACACCATTACCCCACATCCATCCTATAACAGACATCAGAACACCATTACCCCACCTCCATCCTATAACAGACATCAGAACACCATTACAACACCTCCATCCTATAACAGACATCAGAACACCATTACCCCACCTCCACTCTATAACAGACATCAGAACACCACCTCCACCCTATAACATACATCAGAACACCATTACCCCATCTCCACTCTATAACAGACATCAGAACACTATTACCCCACCTCCACTCTATAACAGACATCAGAACACCATTACCCCACCTCCATCCTATAACAGACATCAGAACACCATTACCCCACCTCCACACTATAACAGACATCAGAACACCATTACCCCACCTCCATCCTATAACAGACATCAGAACACCATTACCCCATCTCCACTCTATAACAGACATCAGAACACCATTACCCCATCTCCACTCTATAACAGACATCAGAACACCATTACCCCACCTCCACTCTATAACAGACATCAGAACACCATTACCCCACCTCCACTCTATAACAGACATCAGAACACCATTACCCCACCTCCACTCTATAACAGACATCAGAACACCATTACCCCACCTCCACTCTATAACAGACATCAGAACACTATTACCCCACCTCCACTCTATAACAGACATCAGAACACCATTACCCCATCTCCACTCTATAACAGACATCAGAACACCATTACCCCACCTCCACTCTATAACAGACATCAGAACACCATTACCCCACCTCCACTCTATAACAGACATCAGAACACCATTACCCCACCTCCACTCTATAACAGACATCAGAACACCATTACCCCACCTCCACTCTATAACAGACATCAGAACACCATTACCCCACCTCCACTCTATAACAGACATCAGAACACCATTACCCCACCTCCACTCTATAACAGACATCAGAACACCATTACCCCACCTCCACTCTATAACAGACATCAGAACACCATTACCCCACATCCACCCTATAACAGACATCAGAACACCATTACCCCACCTCCACACTATAACAGACATCAGAACACCATTACCCCACCTCCACACTATAACAGACATCAGAACACCATTACCCCACCTCCATCCTATAACAGACATCAGAACACCATTACCCCACCTCCACCCTGTAACAGACATCAGAACACCATTACCCCACCTCCACCCTGTAACAGACATCAGAACACCATTACCCCACATCCACCCTATAACAGACATCAGAACACCATTACCCCACATCCATCCTATAACAGACATCAGAACACCATTACCCCACCTCCACACTATAACAGACATCAGAACACCATTACCCCACCTCCACACTATAACAGACATCAGAACACCATTACCCCACCTCCACCCTATAACAGACATCAGAACACCATTACCCCACCTCCACACTATAACAGACATCAGAACACCATTACCCCACCTCCACACTATAACAGACATCAGAACACCATTACCCCACCTCCACCCTGTAACAGACATCAGAACACCATTACCCCACCTCCACCCTGTAACAGACATCAGAACACCATTACCCCACATCCACCCTATAACAGACATCAGAACACCATTACCCCACCTCCACTCTATAACAGACATCAGAACACCATTACCCCACCTCCACACTATAACAGACATCAGAACACCATTACCCCACCTCCACCCTGTAACAGACATCAGAACACCATTACCCCACATCCACCCTATAACAGACATCAGAACACCATTACCCCACATCCATCCTATAACAGACATCAGAACACCATTACCCCACCTCCATCCTATAACAGACATCAGAACACCATTACCCCACCTCCATCCTATAACAGACATCAGAACACCATTACCCCACCTCCACTCTATAACAGACATCAGAACACCACCTCCACCCTATAACATACATCAGAACACCATTACCCCATCTCCACTCTATAACAGACATCAGAACACTATTACCCCACCTCCACTCTATAACAGACATCAGAACACCATTACCCCACCTCCATCCTATAACAGACATCAGAACACCATTACCCCACCTCCACCCTATAACAGACATCAGAACACCATTACCCCACCTCCACCCTATAACAGACATCAGAACACCATTACCCCATCTCCACTCTATAACAGACATCAGAACACCATTACCCCACCTCCACTCTATAACAAACATCAGAACACCATTACCCCACCTCCACCCTATAACAGACATCAGAACACCATTACCCCACCTCCACCCTATAACAGACATCAGAACACCATTACCCCACCTCCACTCTATAACAGACATCAGAACACCATTACCCCACCTCCACTCTATAACAGACATCAGAACACCATTACCCCACCTCCACTCTATAACAGACATCAGAACACTATTACCCCACCTCCACTCTATAACAGACATCAGAACACCATTACCCCACATCCACCCTATAACAGACATCAGAACACCATTACCCCACCTCCACACTATAACAGACATCAGAACACCATTACCCCACCTCCACACTATAACAGACATCAGAACACCATTACCCCACCTCCATCCTATAACAGACATCAGAACACCATTACCCCACCTCCACCCTGTAACAGACATCAGAACACCATTACCCCACCTCCACCCTGTAACAGACATCAGAACACCATTACCCCACATCCACCCTATAACAGACATCAGAACACCATTACCCCACATCCATCCTATAACAGACATCAGAACACCATTACCCCACCTCCACACTATAACAGACATCAGAACACCATTACCCCACCTCCACACTATAACAGACATCAGAACACCATTACCCCACCTCCACCCTATAACAGACATCAGAACACCATTACCCCACCTCCACACTATAACAGACATCAGAACACCATTACCCCACCTCCATCCTATAACAGACATCAGAACACCATTACCCCACCTCCACCCTGTAACAGACATCAGAACACCATTACCCCACCTCCACCCTGTAACAGACATCAGAACACCATTACCCCACATCCACCCTATAACAGACATCAGAACACCATTACCCCACCTCCACTCTATAACAGACATCAGAACACCATTACCCCACCTCCACACTATAACAGACATCAGAACACCATTACCCCACCTCCACCCTGTAACAGACATCAGAACACCATTACCCCACATCCATCCTATAACAGACATCAGAACACCATTACCCCACCTCCATCCTATAACAGACATCAGAACACCATTACCCCACCTCCATCCTATAACAGACATCAGAACACCATTACCCCACCTCCACTCTATAACAGACATCAGAACACCACCTCCACCCTATAACATACATCAGAACACCATTACCCCATCTCCACTCTATAACAGACATCAGAACACTATTACCCCACCTCCACTCTATAACAGACATCAGAACACCATTACCCCACCTCCATCCTATAACAGACATCAGAACACCATTACCCCACCTCCACCCTATAACAGACATCAGAACACCATTACCCCACCTCCACTCTATAACAGACATCAGAACACCATTACCCCATCTCCACTCTATAACAGACATCAGAACACCATTACCCCACCTCCACTCTATAACAGACATCAGAACACCATTACCCCACCTCCACTCTATAACAGACATCAGAACACCATTACCCCACATCCACCCTATAACAGACATCAGAACACCATTACCCCACCTCCACCCTGTAACAGACATCAGAACACCATTACCCCACCTCCACCCTGTAACAGACATCAGAACACCATTACCCCACATCCACCCTATAACAGACATCAGAACACCATTACCCCACATCCATCCTATAACAGACATCAGAACACCATTACCCCACCTCCACACTATAACAGACATCAGAACACCATTACCCCACCTCCACACTATAACAGACATCAGAACACCATTACCCCACCTCCACCCTATAACAGACATCAGAACACCATTACCCCACCTCCACACTATAACAGACATCAGAACACCATTACCCCACCTCCACCCTATAACAGACATCAGAACACCATTACCCCACCTCCACCCTGTAACAGACATCAGAACACCATTACCCCACCTCCACCCTATAACAGACATCAGAACACCATTACCCCACCTCCACTCTATAACAGACATCAGAACACCATTACCCCACCTCCACTCTATAACAGACATCAGAACACCATTACCCCACATCCACCCTATAACAGACATCAGAACACCATTACCCCACCTCCACTCTATAACAGACATCAGAACACCATTACCCCACATCCACCCTATAACAGACATCAGAACACCATTACCCCACCTCCACACTATAACAGACATCAGAACACCATTACCCCACCTCCACACTATAACAGACATCAGAACACCATTACCCCACCTCCATCCTATAACAGACATCAGAACACCATTACCCCACCTCCACCCTGTAACAGACATCAGAACACCATTACCCCACCTCCACTCTATAACAGACATCAGAACACCACCTCCACCCTATAACATACATCAGAACACCATTACCCCATCTCCACTCTATAACAGACATCAGAACACTATTACCCCACCTCCACTCTATAACAGACATCAGAACACCATTACCCCACCTCCATCCTATAACAGACATCAGAACACCATTACCCCACCTCCACACTATAACAGACATCAGAACACCATTACCCCACCTCCATCCTATAACAGACATCAGAACACCATTACCCCACCTCCACTCTATAACAGACATCAGAACACCATTACCCCACCTCCACTCTATAACAGACATCAGAACACTATTACCCCACCTCCACTCTATAACAGACATCAGAACACCATTACCCCATCTCCACTCTATAACAGACATCAGAACACCATTACCCCACCTCCACTCTATAACAGACATCAGAACACCATTACCCCACCTCCACTCTATAACAGACATCAGAACACCATTACCCCACATCCACCCTATAACAGACATCAGAACACCATTACCCCACCTCCACACTATAACAGACATCAGAACACCATTACCCCACCTCCACACTATAACAGACATCAGAACACCATTACCCCACCTCCATCCTATAACAGACATCAGAACACCATTACCCCACCTCCACCCTGTAACAGACATCAGAACACCATTACCCCACCTCCACCCTGTAACAGACATCAGAACACCATTACCCCACATCCACCCTATAACAGACATCAGAACACCATTACCCCACATCCATCCTATAACAGACATCAGAACACCATTACCCCACCTCCACACTATAACAGACATCAGAACACCATTACCCCACCTCCACACTATAACAGACATCAGAACACCATTACCCCACCTCCACCCTATAACAGACATCAGAACACCATTACCCCACCTCCACACTATAACAGACATCAGAACACCATTACCCCACCTCCACACTATAACAGACATCAGAACACCATTACCCCACCTCCACCCTGTAACAGACATCAGAACACCATTACCCCACCTCCACCCTGTAACAGACATCAGAACACCATTACCCCACATCCACCCTATAACAGACATCAGAACACCATTACCCCACCTCCACTCTATAACAGACATCAGAACACCATTACCCCACCTCCACACTATAACAGACATCAGAACACCATTACCCCACCTCCACCCTGTAACAGACATCAGAACACCATTACCCCACATCCACCCTATAACAGACATCAGAACACCATTACCCCACATCCATCCTATAACAGACATCAGAACACCATTACCCCACCTCCATCCTATAACAGACATCAGAACACCATTACCCCACCTCCATCCTATAACAGACATCAGAACACCATTACCCCACCTCCACTCTATAACAGACATCAGAACACCACCTCCACCCTATAACATACATCAGAACACCATTACCCCATCTCCACTCTATAACAGACATCAGAACACTATTACCCCACCTCCACTCTATAACAGACATCAGAACACCATTACCCCACCTCCATCCTATAACAGACATCAGAACACCATTACCCCACCTCCACCCTATAACAGACATCAGAACACCATTACCCCACCTCCACCCTATAACAGACATCAGAACACCATTACCCCATCTCCACTCTATAACAGACATCAGAACACCATTACCCCACCTCCACTCTATAACAAACATCAGAACACCATTACCCCACCTCCACCCTATAACAGACATCAGAACACCATTACCCCACCTCCACCCTATAACAGACATCAGAACACCATTACCCCACCTCCACTCTATAACAGACATCAGAACACCATTACCCCACCTCCACTCTATAACAGACATCAGAACACCATTACCCCACCTCCACTCTATAACAGACATCAGAACACTATTACCCCACCTCCACTCTATAACAGACATCAGAACACCATTACCCCACATCCACCCTATAACAGACATCAGAACACCATTACCCCACCTCCACACTATAACAGACATCAGAACACCATTACCCCACCTCCACACTATAACAGACATCAGAACACCATTACCCCACCTCCATCCTATAACAGACATCAGAACACCATTACCCCACCTCCACCCTGTAACAGACATCAGAACACCATTACCCCACCTCCACCCTGTAACAGACATCAGAACACCATTACCCCACATCCACCCTATAACAGACATCAGAACACCATTACCCCACATCCATCCTATAACAGACATCAGAACACCATTACCCCACCTCCACACTATAACAGACATCAGAACACCATTACCCCACCTCCACACTATAACAGACATCAGAACACCATTACCCCACCTCCACCCTATAACAGACATCAGAACACCATTACCCCACCTCCACACTATAACAGACATCAGAACACCATTACCCCACCTCCATCCTATAACAGACATCAGAACACCATTACCCCACCTCCACCCTGTAACAGACATCAGAACACCATTACCCCACCTCCACCCTGTAACAGACATCAGAACACCATTACCCCACATCCACCCTATAACAGACACCAGAACACCATTACCCCACCTCCACTCTATAACAGACATCAGAACACCATTACCCCACCTCCACACTATAACAGACATCAGAACACCATTACCCCACCTCCACCCTGTAACAGACATCAGAACACCATTACCCCACATCCATCCTATAACAGACATCAGAACACCATTACCCCACCTCCATCCTATAACAGACATCAGAACACCATTACCCCACCTCCATCCTATAACAGACATCAGAACACCATTACCCCACCTCCACTCTATAACAGACATCAGAACACCACCTCCACCCTATAACATACATCAGAACACCATTACCCCATCTCCACTCTATAACAGACATCAGAACACTATTACCCCACCTCCACTCTATAACAGACATCAGAACACCATTACCCCACCTCCATCCTATAACAGACATCAGAACACCATTACCCCACCTCCACCCTATAACAGACATCAGAACACCATTACCCCACCTCCACTCTATAACAGACATCAGAACACCATTACCCCACCTCCACTCTATAACAGACATCAGAACACCATTACCCCACCTCCACTCTATAACAGACATCAGAACACCATTACCCCACCTCCACTCTATAACAGACATCAGAACACCATTACCCCACATCCACCCTATAACAGACATCAGAACACCATTACCCCACCTCCACCCTGTAACAGACATCAGAACACCATTACCCCACCTCCACCCTGTAACAGACATCAGAACACCATTACCCCACATCCACCCTATAACAGACATCAGAACACCATTACCCCACATCCATCCTATAACAGACATCAGAACACCATTACCCCACCTCCACACTATAACAGACATCAGAACACCATTACCCCACCTCCACACTATAACAGACATCAGAACACCATTACCCCACCTCCACCCTATAACAGACATCAGAACACCATTACCCCACCTCCACACTATAACAGACATCAGAACACCATTACCCCACCTCCACCCTATAACAGACATCAGAACACCATTACCCCACCTCCACCCTGTAACAGACATCAGAACACCATTACCCCACCTCCACCCTATAACAGACATCAGAACACCATTACCCCACCTCCACTCTATAACAGACATCAGAACACCATTACCCCACCTCCACTCTATAACAGACATCAGAACACCATTACCCCACATCCACCCTATAACAGACATCAGAACACCATTACCCCACCTCCACTCTATAACAGACATCAGAACACCATTACCCCACATCCACCCTATAACAGACATCAGAACACCATTACCCCACCTCCACACTATAACAGACATCAGAACACCATTACCCCACCTCCACACTATAACAGACATCAGAACACCATTACCCCACCTCCATCCTATAACAGACATCAGAACACCATTACCCCACCTCCACCCTGTAACAGACATCAGAACACCATTACCCCACCTCCACTCTATAACAGACATCAGAACACCATTACCCCACCTCCACCCTATAACAGACATCAGAACACCATTACCCCACCTCCACTCTATAACAGACATCAGAACACTATTACCCCACCTCCACTCTATAACAGACATCAGAACACCATTACCCCACCTCCACCCTATAACAGACATCAGAACACCATTACCCCACCTCCACACTATAACAGACATCAGAACACCATTACCCCACCTCCATCCTATAACAGACATCAGAACACCATTACCCCATCTCCACTCTATAACAGACATCAGAACACCATTACCCCACCTCCACTCTATAACAGACATCAGAACACCATTACCCCACCTCCACTCTATAACAGACATCAGAACACCATTACCCCACCTCCACTCTATAACAGACATCAGAACACCATTACCCCACCTCCATCCTATAACAGACATCAGAACACTATTACCCCACCTCCACTCTATAACAGACATCAGAACACCATTACCCCACCTCCACTCTATAACAGACATCAGAACACCATTACCCCACCTCCACTCTATAACAGACATCAGAACACTATTACCCCACCTCCACTCTATAACAGACATCAGAAACACCATTACCCCATCTCCACTCTATAACAGACATCAGAACACCATTACCCCACCTCCACTCTATAACAGACATCAGAACACCATTACCCCACCTCCACTCTATAACAGACATCAGAACACCATTACCCCACCTCCACTCTATAACAGACATCAGAACACTATTACCCCACCTCCACTCTATAACAGACATCAGAACACCATTACCCCATCTCCACTCTATAACAGACATCAGAACACCATTACCCCACCTCCACTCTATAACAGACATCAGAACACCATTACCCCACCTCCACTCTATAACAGACATCAGAACACCATTACCCCACATCCACCCTATAACAGACATCAGAACACCATTACCCCACCTCCACACTATAACAGACATCAGAACACCATTACCCCACCTCCACACTATAACAGACATCAGAACACCATTACCCCACCTCCATCCTATAACAGACATCAGAACACCATTACCCCACCTCCACCCTGTAACAGACATCAGAACACCATTACCCCACCTCCACCCTGTAACAGACATCAGAACACCATTACCCCACATCCACCCTATAACAGACATCAGAACACCATTACCCCACATCCATCCTATAACAGACATCAGAACACCATTACCCCACCTCCACACTATAACAGACATCAGAACACCATTACCCCACCTCCACACTATAACAGACATCAGAACACCATTACCCCACCTCCACCCTATAACAGACATCAGAACACCATTACCCCACCTCCACACTATAACAGACATCAGAACACCATTACCCCACCTCCATCCTATAACAGACATCAGAACACCATTACCCCACCTCCACCCTGTAACAGACATCAGAACACCATTACCCCACCTCCACCCTGTAACAGACATCAGAACACCATTACCCCACATCCACCCTATAACAGACATCAGAACACCATTACCCCACCTCCACTCTATAACAGACATCAGAACACCATTACCCCACCTCCACACTATAACAGACATCAGAACACCATTACCCCACCTCCACCCTGTAACAGACATCAGAACACCATTACCCCACATCCACCCTATAACAGACATCAGAACACCATTACCCCACATCCATCCTATAACAGACATCAGAACACCATTACCCCACCTCCATCCTATAACAGACATCAGAACACCATTACCCCACCTCCATCCTATAACAGACATCAGAACACCATTACCCCACCTCCACTCTATAACAGACATCAGAACACCACCTCCACCCTATAACATACATCAGAACACCATTACCCCATCTCCACTCTATAACAGACATCAGAACACTATTACCCCACCTCCACTCTATAACAGACATCAGAACACCATTACCCCACCTCCATCCTATAACAGACATCAGAACACCATTACCCCACCTCCACCCTATAACAGACATCAGAACACCATTACCCCACCTCCACCCTATAACAGACATCAGAACACCATTACCCCATCTCCACTCTATAACAGACATCAGAACACCATTACCCCACCTCCACTCTATAACAAACATCAGAACACCATTACCCCACCTCCACCCTATAACAGACATCAGAACACCATTACCCCACCTCCACCCTATAACAGACATCAGAACACCATTACCCCACCTCCACTCTATAACAGACATCAGAACACCATTACCCCACCTCCACTCTATAACAGACATCAGAACACCATTACCCCACCTCCACTCTATAACAGACATCAGAACACTATTACCCCACCTCCACTCTATAACAGACATCAGAACACCATTACCCCACATCCACCCTATAACAGACATCAGAACACCATTACCCCACCTCCACACTATAACAGACATCAGAACACCATTACCCCACCTCCACACTATAACAGACATCAGAACACCATTACCCCACCTCCATCCTATAACAGACATCAGAACACCATTACCCCACCTCCACCCTGTAACAGACATCAGAACACCATTACCCCACCTCCACCCTGTAACAGACATCAGAACACCATTACCCCACATCCACCCTATAACAGACATCAGAACACCATTACCCCACATCCATCCTATAACAGACATCAGAACACCATTACCCCACCTCCACACTATAACAGACATCAGAACACCATTACCCCACCTCCACACTATAACAGACATCAGAACACCATTACCCCACCTCCACCCTATAACAGACATCAGAACACCATTACCCCACCTCCACACTATAACAGACATCAGAACACCATTACCCCACCTCCATCCTATAACAGACATCAGAACACCATTACCCCACCTCCACCCTGTAACAGACATCAGAACACCATTACCCCACCTCCACCCTGTAACAGACATCAGAACACCATTACCCCACATCCACCCTATAACAGACACCAGAACACCATTACCCCACCTCCACTCTATAACAGACATCAGAACACCATTACCCCACCTCCACACTATAACAGACATCAGAACACCATTACCCCACCTCCACCCTGTAACAGACATCAGAACACCATTACCCCACATCCATCCTATAACAGACATCAGAACACCATTACCCCACCTCCATCCTATAACAGACATCAGAACACCATTACCCCACCTCCACCCTATAACAGACATCAGAACACCATTACCCCACCTCCACTCTATAACAGACATCAGAACACCACCTCCACCCTATAACATACATCAGAACACCATTACCCCATCTCCACTCTATAACAGACATCAGAACACTATTACCCCACCTCCACTCTATAACAGACATCAGAACACCATTACCCCACCTCCATCCTATAACAGACATCAGAACACCATTACCCCACCTCCACCCTATAACAGACATCAGAACACCATTACCCCATCTCCACTCTATAACAGACATCAGAACACCATTACCCCACCTCCACTCTATAACAAACATCAGAACACCATTACCCCACCTCCACTCTATAACAGACATCAGAACACCATTACCCCACCTCCACTCTATAACAGACATCAGAACACCATTACCCCACATCCACCCTATAACAGACATCAGAACACCATTACCCCACCTCCACCCTGTAACAGACATCAGAACACCATTACCCCACCTCCACCCTGTAACAGACATCAGAACACCATTACCCCACATCCACCCTATAACAGACATCAGAACACCATTACCCCACATCCATCCTATAACAGACATCAGAACACCATTACCCCACCTCCACACTATAACAGACATCAGAACACCATTACCCCACCTCCACACTATAACAGACATCAGAACACCATTACCCCACCTCCACCCTATAACAGACATCAGAACACCATTACCCCACCTCCACCCTATAACAGACATCAGAACACCATTACCCCACCTCCACCCTATAACAGACATCAGAACACCATTACCCCACCTCCACCCTGTAACAGACATCAGAACACCATTACCCCACCTCCACCCTGTAACAGACATCAGAACACCATTACCCCACATCCACCCTATAACAGACATCAGAACACCATTACCCCACCTCCACTCTATAACAGACATCAGAACACCATTACCCCACCTCCACACTATAACAGACATCAGAACACCATTACCCCACCTCCACCCTGTAACAGACATCAGAACACCATTACCCCACATCCACCCTATAACAGACATCAGAACACCATTACCCCACATCCATCCTATAACAGACATCAGAACACCATTACCCCACCTCCATCCTATAACAGACATCAGAACACCATTACCCCACCTCCATCCTATAACAGACATCAGAACACCATTACCCCACCTCCACTCTATAACAGACATCAGAACACCACCTCCACCCTATAACATACATCAGAACACCATTACCCCATCTCCACTCTATAACAGACATCAGAACACTATTACCCCACCTCCACTCTATAACAGACATCAGAACACCATTACCCCACCTCCATCCTATAACAGACATCAGAACACCATTACCCCACCTCCACCCTATAACAGACATCAGAACACCATTACCCCACCTCCACCCTATAACAGACATCAGAACACCATTACCCCATCTCCACTCTATAACAGACATCAGAACACCATTACCCCACCTCCACTCTATAACAAACATCAGAACACCATTACCCCACCTCCACTCTATAACAGACATCAGAACACCATTACCCCACCTCCACTCTATAACAGACATCAGAACACCATTACCCCACATCCACCCTATAACAGACATCAGAACACCATTACCCCACATCCACACTATAACAGACATCAGAACACCATTACCCCACCTCCATCCTATAACAGACATCAGAACACCATTACCCCATCTCCACTCTATAACAGACATCAGAACACCATTACCCCACCTCCACTCTATAACAGACATCAGAACACCATTACCCCACCTCCACTCTATAACAGACATCAGAACGCCATTACCCCACCTCCACTCTATAACAGACATCAGAACACCATTACCCCACCTCCATCCTATAACAGACATCAGAACACCATTACCCCACCTCCACCCTGTAACAGACATCAGAACACCATTACCCCACCTCCACCCTGTAACAGACATCAGAACACCATTACCCCACATCCACCCTATAACAGACATCAGAACACCATTACCCCACCTCCACTCTATAACAGACATCAGAACACCATTACCCCACCTCCACACTATAACAGACATCAGAACACCATTACCCCACCTCCACCCTGTAACAGACATCAGAACACCATTACCCCACATCCACCCTATAACAGCCATCAGAACACCATTACCCCACATCCATCCTATAACAGACATCAGAACACCATTACCCCACCTCCATCCTATAACAGACATCAGAACACCATTACCCCACCTCCATCCTATAACAGACATCAGAACACCATTACCCCACCTCCACTCTATAACAGACATCAGAACACCACCTCCACCCTATAACATACATCAGAACACCATTACCCCATCTCCACTCTATAACAGACATCAGAACACTATTACCCCACCTCCACTCTATAACAGACATCAGAACACCATTACCCCACCTCCATCCTATAACAGACATCAGAACACCATTACCCCACCTCCACCCTATAACAGACATCAGAACACCATTACCCCACCTCCACCCTATAACAGACATCAGAACACCATTACCCCATCTCCACTCTATAACAGACATCAGAACACCATTACCCCACCTCCACTCTATAACAAACATCAGAACACCATTACCCCACCTCCACTCTATAACAGACATCAGAACACCATTACCCCACCTCCACTCTATAACAGACATCAGAACACCATTACCCCACATCCACCCTATAACAGACATCAGAACACCATTACCCCACATCCACACTATAACAGACATCAGAACACCATTACCCCACCTCCACCCTATAACAGACATCAGAACACCATTACCCCATCTCCACTCTATAACAGACATCAGAACACCATTACCCCACCTCCACTCTATAACAGACATCAGAACACCATTACCCCACCTCCACTCTATAACAGACATCAGAACGCCATTACCCCACCTCCACTCTATAACAGACATCAGAACACCATTACCCCACCTCCACTCTATAACAGACATCAGAACACCATTACCCCACCTCCACACTATAACAGACATCAGAAAACCATTACCACACCTCCACTCTATAACAGACATCAGAACACCATTACCCCACATCCACACTATAACAGACATCAGAACACCATTACCCCACCTCCATCCTATAACAGACATCAGAACACCATTACCCCATCTCCACTCTATAACAGACATCAGAACACCATTACCCCACCTCCACTCTATAACAGACATCAGAACACCATTACCCCATCTCCGCTCTATAACAGACATCAGAACACCATTACCCCACCTCCGCTCTATAACAGACATCAGAACACCATTACCCCACCTCCGCTCTATAACAGACATCAGAACACCATTACCCCACCTCCACTCTATAACAGACATCAGAACACCATTACCCCACCTCCACTCTATAACAGACATCAGAACACCATTACCCCACATCCACCCTATAACAGACATCAGAACACCATTACCCCACATCCACACTATAACAGACATCAGAACACCATTACCCCACCTCCATCCTATAACAGACATCAGAACACCATTACCCCATCTCCACTCTATAACAGACATCAGAACACCATTACCCCATCTCCACTCTATAACAGACATCAGAACACCATTACCCCACCTCCACTCTATAACAGACATCAGAACACCATTACCCCACCTCCACTCTATAACAGACATCAGAACACCATTACCCCACCTCCACTCTATAACAGACATCAGAACACCATTACCCCACCTCCATCCTATAACAGACATCAGAACACCATTACCCCACCTCCACTCTATAACAGACATCAGAACACCATTACCCCACCTCCACTCTATAACAGACATCAGAACACCATTACCCCACCTCCATCCTATAACAGACATCAGAACACTATTACCCCACCTCCACTCTATAACAGACATCAGAACACCATTACCCCACCTCCACTCTATAACAGACATCAGAACACCATTACCCCACCTCCACACTATAACAGACATCAGAAAACCATTACCACACCTCCACTCTATAACAGACATCAGAACACCATTACCACACCTCCACTCTATAACAGACATCAGAACACCATTACCCCACCTCCACACTATAACAGACATCAGAACACCATTACCCCACCTCCATCCTATAACAGACATCAGAACACCATTACCCCATCTCCGCTCTATAACAGACATCAGAACACCATTACCCCACCTCCGCTCTATAACAGACATCAGAACACCATTACCCCACCTCCGCTCTATAACAGACATCAGAACACCATTACCCCACCTCCACTCTATAACAGACATCAGAACACCATTACCCCACCTCCACTCTATAACAGACATCAGAACACCATTACCCCACATCCACCCTATAACAGACATCAGAACACCATTACCCCACATCCACACTATAACAGACATCAGAACACCATTACCCCACCTCCATCCTATAACAGACATCAGAACACCATTACCCCACCTCCACTCTATAACAGACATCAGAACACCATTACCCCACCTCCACTCTATAACAGACATCAGAACACCATTACCCCACCTCCACTCTATAACAGACATCAGAACACCATTACCCCACCTCCACTCTATAACAGACATCAGAACACCATTACCCCACCTCCATCCTATAACAGACATCAGAACACTATTACCCCACCTCCACTCTATAACAGACATCAGAACACCATTACCCCACCTCCACTCTATAACAGACATCAGAACACCATTACCCCACCTCCATCCTATAACAGACATCAGAACACCATTACCCCATCTCCACTCTATAACAGACATCAGAACACCATTACCCCACCTCCACTCTATAACAGACATCAGAACACCATTACCCCATCTCCGCTCTATAACAGACATCAGAACACCATTACCCCACCTCCGCTCTATAACAGACATCAGAACACCATTACCCCACCTCCGCTCTATAACAGACATCAGAACACCATTACCCCACCTCCGCTCTATAACAGACATCAGAACACCATTACCCCACCTCCACTCTATAACAGACATCAGAACACTATTACCCCACCTCCACTCTATAACAGACATCAGAACACCATTACCCCACCTCCACTCTATAACAGACATCAGAACACTATTACCCCACCTCCACTCTATAACAGACATCAGAACACCATTACCCCACCTCCACTCTATAACAGACATCAGAACACCATTACCCCACCTCCACTCTATAACAGACATCAGAACACCATTACCCCACCTCCATCCTATAACAGACATCAGAACACCATTACCCCATCTCCACTCTATAACAGACATCAGAAAACCATTACCACACCTCCACTCTATAACAGACATCAGAACACCATTACCCCACATCCACACTATAACAGACATCAGAACACCATTACCCCACCTCCATCCTATAACAGACATCAGAACACCATTACCCCATCTCCACTCTATAACAGACATCAGAACACCATTACCCCACCTCCGCTCTATAACAGACATCAGAACACCATTACCCCATCTCCGCTCTATAACAGACATCAGAACACCATTACCCCACCTCCGCTCTATAACAGACATCAGAACACCATTACCCCACCTCCGCTCTATAACAGACATCAGAACACCATTACCCCACCTCCGCTCTATAACAGACATCAGAACACTATTACCCCACCTCCGCTCTATAACAGACATCAGAACACCATTACCCCACCTCCACTCTATAACAGACATCAGAACACTATTACCCCACCTCCACTCTATAACAGACATCAGAACACCATTACCCCACCTCCACTCTATAACAGACATCAGAACACCATTACCCCACCTCCACTCTATAACAGACATCAGAACACCATTACCCCACCTCCATCCTATAACAGACATCAGAACACCATTACCCCATCTCCACTCTATAACAGACATCAGAACACCATTACCCCACCTCCACTCTATAACAGACATCAGAACACCATTACCCCACCTCCACTCTATAACAGACATCAGAACACCATTACCCCACCTCCACTCTATAACAGACATCAGAACACCATTACCCCACCTCCATCCTATAACAGACATCAGAACACTATTTCCCCACCTCCACTCTATAACAGACATCAGAACACCATTACCCCACCTCCACTCTATAACAGACATCAGAACACCATTACCCCACCTCCACACTATAACAGACATCAGAAAACCATTACCACACCTCCACTCTATAACAGACATCAGAACACCATTACCCCACATCCACACTATAACAGACATCAGAACACCATTACCCCACCTCCACTCTATAACAGACATCAGAACACCATTACCCCACCTCCACTCTATAACAGACATCAGAACACCATTACCCCACCTCCATCCTATAACAGACATCAGAACACCATTACCCCATCTCCACTCTATAACAGACATCAGAAAACCATTACCACACCTCCACTCTATAACAGACATCAGAACACCATTACCCCACATCCACACTATAACAGACATCAGAACACCATTACCCCACCTCCATCCTATAACAGACATCAGAACACCATTACCCCATCTCCACTCTATAACAGACATCAGAACACCATTACCCCACCTCCACTCTATAACAGACATCAGAACACCATTACCCCACCTCCGCTCTATAACAGACATCAGAACACCATTACCCCACCTCCGCTCTATAACAGACATCAGAACACCATTACCCCACCTCCGCTCTATAACAGACATCAGAACACCATTACCCCACCTCCGCTCTATAACAGACATCAGAACACTATTACCCCACCTCCGCTCTATAACAGACATCAGAACACCATTACCCCACCTCCACTCTATAACAGACATCAGAACACTATTACCCCACCTCCACTCTATAACAGACATCAGAACACCATTACCCCACCTCCACTCTATAACAGACATCAGAACACCATTACCCCACCTCCACTCTATAACAGACATCAGAACACCATTACCCCACCTCCATCCTATAACAGACATCAGAACACCATTACCCCATCTCCACTCTATAACAGACATCAGAACACCATTACCCCACCTCCACTCTATAACAGACATCAGAACACCATTACCCCACCTCCACTCTATAACAGACATCAGAACACCATTACCCCACCTCCACTCTATAACAGAGATCAGAACACCATTACCCCACCTCCATCCTATAACAGACATCAGAACACTATTTCCCCACCTCCACTCTATAACAGACATCAGAACACCATTACCCCACCTCCACTCTATAACAGACATCAGAACACCATTACCCCACCTCCACACTATAACAGACATCAGAAAACCATTACCACACCTCCACTCTATAACAGACATCAGAACACCATTACCCCACATCCACACTATAACAGACATCAGAACACCATTACCCCACCTCCATCCTATAACAGACATCAGAACACCATTACCCCATCTCCACTCTATAACAGACATCAGAACACCATTACCCCATCTCCACTCTATAACAGACATCAGAACACCATTACCCCACCTCCACTTTATAACAGACATCAGAACACCATTACCCCATCTCCGCTCTATAACAGACATCAGAACACCATTACCCCACCTCCGCTCTATAACAGACATCAGAACACCATTACCCCACCTCCGCTCTATAACAGACATCAGAACACCATTACCCCACCTCCACTCTATAACAGACATCAGAACACTATTACCCCACCTCCACTCTATAACAGACATCAGAACACCATTACCCCACCTCCACTCTATAACAGACATCAGAACACTATTACCCCACCTCCACTCTATAACAGACATCAGAACACCATTACCCCACCTCCACTCTATAACAGACATCAGAACACCATTACCCCACCTCCACTCTATAACAGACATCAGAACACCATTACCCCACCTCCACTCTATAACAGACATCAGAACACCATTACCCCACCTCCACTTTATAACAGACATCAGAACACCATTACCCCACCTCCACTCTATAACAGACATCAGAACACCATTACCCCACCTCCACTCTATAACAGACATCAGCACACTATTACCCCACCTCCACTCTATAACAGACATCAGAACACCATTACCCCATCTCCACTCTATAACAGACATCAGAACACCATTACCCCACCTCCACTCTATAACAGACATCAGAACACCATTACCCCACCTCCACTCTATAACAGACATCAGAACACCATTACCCCACATCCACCCTATAACAGACATCAGAACACCATTACCCCACCTCCACTCTATAACAGACATCAGAACACCATTACCCCACATCCACCCTATAACAGACATCAGAACACCATTACCCCACCTCCACCCTGTAACAGACATCAGAACACCATTACCCCACATCCACCCTGTAACAGACATCAGAACACCATTACCCCACATCCATCCTATAACAGACATCAGAACACCATTACCCCACCTCCATCCTATAACAGACATCAGAACACCATTACCCCACCTCCATCCTATAACAGACATCAGAACACCATTACCCCACCTCCACTCTATAACAGACATCAGAACACTATTACCCCACCTCCACTCTATAACAGACATCAGAACACCATTACCCCACCTCCATCCTATAACAGACATCAGAACACCATTACCCCACCTCCACCCTATAACAGACATCAGAACACCACCTCCACCCTATAACATACATCAGAACACCATTACCCCACCTCCACTCTATAACAGACATCAGAACACCATTACCCCACCTCCACTCTATAACAGACATCAGAACACCATTACCCCACATCCACCCTATAACAGACATCAGAACACCATTACCCCACCTCCACTCTATAACAGACATCAGAACACCATTACCCCACATCCACCCTATAACAGACATCAGAACACCATTACCCCACCTCCACCCTGTAACAGACATCAGAACACCATTACCCCACATCCACCCTGTAACAGACATCAGAACACCATTACCCCACATCCATCCTATAACAGACATCAGAACACCATTACCCCACCTCCATCCTATAACAGACATCAGAACACCATTACCCCACCTCCATCCTATAACAGACATCAGAACACCATTACCCCACCTCCACTCTATAACAGACATCAGAACACTATTACCCCACCTCCACTCTATAACAGACATCAGAACACCATTACCCCACCTCCATCCTATAACAGACATCAGAACACCATTACCCCACCTCCACCCTATAACAGACATCAGAACACCACCTCCACCCTATAACATACATCAGAACACCATTACCCCATATCCACTCTATAACAGACATCAGAACACTATTACCCCACCTCCACTCTATAACAGACATCAGAACACCATTACCCCACCTCCATCCTATAACAGACATCAGAACACCATTACCCCACCTCCACCCTATAACAGACATCAGAACACCATTACCCCACCTCCACTCTGTAACAGACATCAGAACACCATTACCCCACCTCCACCCTATAACAGACATCAGAACACCATTACCCCACCTCCATCCTATAACAGACATCAGAACACCATTACCCCACCTCCACTCTATAACAGACATCAGAACACCATTACCCCACCTCCACACTATAACAGACATCAGAAAACCATTACCACACCTCCACTCTATAACAGACATCAGAACACCATTACCCCACATCCACACTATAACAGACATCAGAACACCATTACCCCACCTCCATCCTATAACAGACATCAGAACACCATTACCCCATCTCCACTCTATAACAGACATCAGAACACCATTACCCCATCTCCACTCTATAACAGACATCAGAACACCATTACCCCACCTCCACTTTATAACAGACATCAGAACACCATTACCCCATCTCCGCTCTATAACAGACATCAGAACACCATTACCCCACCTCCGCTCTATAACAGACATCAGAACACCATTACCCCACCTCCGCTCTATAACAGACATCAGAACACCATTACCCCACCTCCACTCTATAACAGACATCAGAACACTATTACCCCACCTCCACTCTATAACAGACATCAGAACACCATTACCCCACCTCCACTCTATAACAGACATCAGAACACTATTACCCCACCTCCACTCTATAACAGACATCAGAACACCATTACCCCACCTCCATCCTATAACAGACATCAGAACACCATTACCCCACCTCCACCCTATAACAGACATCAGAACACCATTACCCCACCTCCACTCTATAACAGACATCAGAACACCATTACCCCACCTCCACTTTATAACAGACATCAGAACACCATTACCCCACCTCCACTCTATAACAGACATCAGAACACCATTACCCCACCTCCACTCTATAACAGACATCAGAACACCATTACCCCACCTCCACCCTATAACAGACATCAGAACACCATTACCCCACCTCCACTCTATAACAGACATCAGAACACCATTACCCCACATCCACCCTATAACAGACATCAGAACACCATTACCCCACCTCCACCCTGTAACAGACATCAGAACACCATTACCCCACATCCACCCTGTAACAGACATCAGAACACCACCTCCACCCTATAACAGACATCAGAACACCATTACCCCACCTCCATCCTGTAACAGACATTGGGTATAAATAAAAACCACTACCTCTGCCCTCACCTCAGAACAGGCATTTAGGGATAAATGAAAAGCAACCCTACATTTTTAAAGCATGGCCTGTTTTAAAGCATGGATTTGACAAACCCTCTATACCTGTCCTACCCTCATATGACTGACACTGAAATAGGGTTCCATTCTTTTACAGTTATTGCGGGAATGACAGTTATTATGGCACCAAAAGCAATACCTTTTTTTCTCCCTTGCTACTTATTGGCTGTGGTCTTTAGCTGGTAAATAGGCTTTTGTTGCTTCCTCTTTTAGCCCCCTAAAAGCCCAGGACAGTGTGTGAAAGCTATGTGCTAATGGGCTAGGCCTTGAGAGATGGGGAATTTGTGAACTGAATGCTATAGTACTGCTGCTGCGCCAATGTTATTATTAGCCAAGCAGCCATTAGCGGAATTAACTGCAATTACACCTCCCTGCCTGAGGGGTCAGGGGGGGCACTGTACTCATTAGGCTGCTATTGTCCTGCGCTGTTCCCAACACTGCAGAGAGACAATAATGAGGAGGGGGAGCCAGACAATAGAGGGAGAAACATCGAAAGAAAAAAAAACATATTTTGTCTGTAGTTATTTCACTCTGTACAATGACCTTATTGTTTGTTCAGAAGGGGGAGAGGAGAGAACGAGAGAAGAGAGCGAAAGAGAGAAGAGAGAGCGATGGGCGGACAGGCGACAGAAGACAGAAGTTCCATTGGCTTAAATGGCAAATAATCAACACAGACAGAAAGAGGGAGAGATGGATGGAGAGAAAGGAGGGAGAGTGGGCAGTAATTATGAGATTGGGGCATGTATAGAATGTGTGGATTCCACGATGCTCGGCGTGGTGTGTGTTCAACATTGTGCTTGAACAATACTCCCATTCCACAATGACATCAGTGGCCATAGAATATTATTTTTTTTTTAATTGCTGAAAATGTTGGTCTTTATGATGTGTGTTCAGAAAGCTCCCTCTCAGCAACACACACATGTATGTTCTCTGGCTGTCCCTTTGTCTCTGTGGATTGTGAATAGACAATAACTAACTCTCCCTCCCTCCCTCCCTCCCTCCTACCCTGACAGCAGGTATCTCTAGTCTCTGTTAGTGTATGGGGTGTCACAGTGAAGCTGCATGAGACTGCATGATGTCTTAGGCACTGTGGGACTCAGGGACTCACACACACACACATCTCACACACACTCTCTCACACAGATGTGCACACATGCACACACACACACACTCCCCAGGCCTCTCTGTGTGTCAGTGTGTTAGATCAGAGCCAGCAGAAACTACAGGGGGTCGGCTCATATGGGGCTCTTTAGGCCTGAGGGAGAAACCATCATCATCTCTCCCGATAGGTGTGTGTGTGTGAGTGAGTGACAGAGAGCAAGTGAGATAGAGACCAATTATAAACAGATAAAGTGATACAGAGACAGATAGTCGACACCTGACTCAGCATACCATTACTATACTATTGTATTAGTGCCAGTGCAGAGGGTGTGGTCTGGGTGTGGTAGTGGGTGTGTGTGTATGCCTCAAGCTCAGTGTATGCCTCAAGTGTCTCTCTTTGTGTGTGTGTGTGTGTGTTATCAGTGTCCTCCCAGCACCTGCTATGCTCCTCCTGTCCTCTCCCGACACAGACAGACAGACAGACAGACAGACAGACCAAGCTCCCGACCCCTACCTTTTGATCACAGTGGTATCCCCCAGGGGAGTGGCTCACCTGATTGGCTTCCATTCAGGACGTGAGGTAGAGGTGAGAGTGTCTGCTGATAGGTTGCTAGGCGATGGATGTGTGGGATTTATATTTGTAGCTAAGTGTGTATGACAATGCCTGGGGGTGTGAGTGATGGGAGGTGCCCAGCTGAGCAGTGTGGTGTGTGTGATTGGCTAACACAGGTAGAGGTGTGTAATCACTATCATTACCTCCCCTCAGAGGAATATGCTATACTTTAGACTAAAGGGAAATGATAGGAACCATCCCACCACATCCTCAACACCACAACATTGAGTCAGAATGACAGGGTTTGTGTGTACTGTGTGTTCACTGTGTTTTTCTCAGCGTGTGAGGGCATTGATGAGAGGCTTATTACTTAGGTAGGTACTTACATTTGTCCTATTTCACACATGTACAAGTGTGTATTATATGCATGTGAATTGGAAATGTTTTTTTTTTTTTTTTTTGCATATCCCCTGAGACGCCCTAAGAGAGTGGTGTCACGGGCCAGGCATCAGTCATTATTGACGGAGACCCTGGAGCAGCTAGGGGTAAGTGCCTTGCTCAAGGGCACATCGGAAGATGTTTTACCTAGCCGGCTCAGGGATTCGAACCAGCAACCGTTCAGTTACTGGCCCAAAGCTCTTAACCACTAGTTTAACTGCCGCCAGTAGGTAAATATAGCAGTGTTTTTCTCACTATTAATGAATCCAAACAGCTTAAGGCAGATGGATAAAACAGCCTAAGGCAGATGGATAAAACAGCCTAAGGCAGATGGATATAACAGCCTAAGGCAGATGGATAAAACAGCCTAAGGCAGATGGATAAAACAGCCTAAGGCAGATGGATAAAACAGCCTAAGGCAGATGGATAAAACAGCCTAAGGCAGATGGATAAAACAGCCTAAGGCAGATGGATAAAACAGCCTAAGGCAGATGGATAAAACAGCCTAAGGCAGATGGATAAAACAGCCTAAGGCAGATGGATAAAACAGCCTAAGGCAGATGGATAAAACAGCCTAAGGCAGATGGATAAAACAGCCTAAGGCAGATGGATAAAACAGCCTAAGGCAGATGGATAAAACAGCCTAAGGCAGATGGATAAAACAGCCTAAGGCAGATGGATAAAACAGCCTAAGGCAGATGGATAAACAGCCTAAGGCAGATGTAGAGGGAGAAAGAAGAGAGCAGGAGATCAATCAGATTGTTGCAGGCAGCTGTAGATACCTTGTGTTGTTTTGTAGTGAAATATGTGGTTGTGTGGGAGAAGTGCCTATTCCCCTGGAATGATGCCTCTGTATGGAGCGTTAAGAGGATGGGAGTGGACACAGAGTTGGATGGCCATGAAAAGACCAAGCGAGGGATGAGAAGAGGCGAGAGGCGTGACAAAGAGAGCGGTGACAGATTGTCATTAGGAAGGACAGCTGTCTTTCTCTATGGTGAATTTTATAATCCATAATCCCTGCACGCACGAACTCACTCACACACTCACTCACGCACGCACGCACTCACACACACACGCACTCACTCACTCACACAAACATACAGACTTACTCAGTGCCACTAGGATGTAAAGATTGTGAGTAATTGAGCTGACATACTTACAGTACAGTCGTGGCCAAAAGTTTTGAGAATGACACAAATATTAATTTTCACAAAGTCTGCTGCCTCAGTTTGTATGATGGCAATTTGCATATACTCCAGAATGTTATGAAGAGTGATCAGATGAATTGCAATGAATTGCAGAGTACCTATTTGCCATGCAAATGAACTGAATCCCAAAAAACCTTTCCACTGCATTTTTATTTATTTTATTTATTTCACCTTTATTTAACCAGGTAGGCTAGTTGAGAACAAGTTCTCATTTACAACTGCGACCTGGCCAAGATAAAGCATAGCAGTGTGAACAGACAACAACACAGAGTTACACATGGAGTAAACAATAAACAAGTCAATAACACAGTAGGAAAAAAAATAAAAATGAGTCTATATACAGTGGGGCAAAAAAGTATTTAGTCAGCCACCAATTGTGCAAGTTCTCCCACTTAAAAAGATGAGAGAGGCCTGTAATTTTCATCATAGGTACACTTCAACTATGACAGACAAAATGAGGGGAAAAAATCCAGAAAATCACATTGTAGGATTTGTTATGAATTTATTTGCAAATTATGGTGGAAAATAAGT
>NC_092120.1:1045000-1157500 GCF_045679555.1 Salvelinus alpinus | reverse complement strand
AAGAGGGCAAGAGTAGTCAGTTGGAGGAAAGTGTTTGTGATTTAGTTTGTGTTGGTGAAGGCCTGGTAGAGGGCGGTGAGCTGGGCCTTCAGGTCCTGGGCGTAGGGGTCCAGCTTGTCCTTCAGGTCCTCAGCATAGGGGGCCAGGCTCTTCTGCACCATCTGAGCTCTGGTGGCCAGCTGGCTCTGGAGGTTCTCGGCCAGGGGGGCCACTCTCTTCTGGAAGTCCTGCAGGCGCAGGTCCACCTTCTGCTTCAGCTCATCTGTGTAGGGACCCAGCTGGGACTGCAGCTCCTTCACACTCTGCTCCAGACTCCCCTTCAGCTCCTCACTCTTCTGGAGCAGGGTGGCCCTCAGGGTCTCGGAGTCCAGGGCCTCTGCATAGGGGGCCAGATCCTGTTTCAACTGCTCCACTCTCTGCTGGACTTGTGTCTTCATCTCCTCTGCGTAGGGCTCCAGTTTCCCCTTGACACTGCCCAGGTCTTGCTCCAGACGCTCTCTCAGCACCTCAGCCTCCTGGGTAATCTTGGTCATCAGGTCCTTGGCTGCAGGAGGAAGCTGCTCCTGCAGGGAGATGGCGTATTGGCTGGCCACATCAGCACTCTCTGTGATGCGGTCACTGCAGGAGAGGAGAGGAGAGGGGGGTCAGTTCAGGTCCCCATCCTAGTAATCTGAGCGATTCGACTATAGACATTCCACACGTTATGACAACTACATCACAGATCACATTACTTACTTGACATCCTGTCCCAGCTGAGACTTCCTGATCATCTGGACGGTGTCGTCGGCCGTTTGCGTTGCCTTGGCAACGTAGTCCCAGAAGGCATCTGTCAGCTGCTCCAGCTGTGGTTTAGGCTCATCAGCGTAGAACAGGTTAGCATGGCAGCCTATTGGGGCGTAGCAGAAGAGTTCGTTTTTGTGAAACTGTATTTTTTCAGGGTCATTACTGGTTAGGCATGGCAACCTGTTGGCGGCATTAAGGTAACTAGAAAAGTATACTCCCTCTGCCATGGTTATTGTTGACTATTGACTTAAAATGAATTTGGTAGATTGATGGAAGGTATTAGGTTGCTGTACTTCAGCTCTATAAATTTCACTTCTAATCTGAATATTCTTGTATCCCACTCACCAGTGAATACAGCCAGAGCGAGCACCACAAGGACCTTCATGACTCTCAATCAGATTCTGTGAAATAAAGCAGCAATCACTTAAAACATTGTAATCCACCAGAAAAAAAACATCATGGAATGCTATCAAATAATACCATGGACCTGTAGAATCCAGCTTACCGTCTTTGTGTATGAGTGTGTTGGTGTATCTCTGAGTCCAGTCTGCAGTGACTGTAGTTTCAGCCGTGTCCTGGCCTGTATATATAGTGAGCAGGGCAGTAAGGAACACAAAGTCCAGGAGCCAGTGCCTCGCTGTCAGCAGTGCTCCAAATCATAAACCCTCAGACCGCAGTGCACCACTCAGCACCTGTCTACCTGACCCAGCCCAGATATGTCCTTACAACTCACCCTGGACCTGTCCCAATGAACCCCTGGACCCAGAATGCACAGGAGAGCACTGCGTTATCATCACCTCTGGGTAAAGTGTCACAAACAGAGTTTGGAACATAAAGTAGTGATCAGAGATACTCAGTGAAGACCAATCTCCTGGGACTGCATGCTGATAAACACATCTCCATTCAATCCCCTTGTCTATAGTTTTTCAATGATATGCAGTAGTGATACATGTGCAGCAGGACACTGTTGGCCTTGCAGCTATACCGGTCTGTTACTGTTAATATCATCTGAGGGTAGATGTATTGTGTTGTATTGAGGCTTATGCACTTTGACATACACTAGCCTGTTCCTTTCTCTCAACCATAATGTATCTTTGTCTTTATATATGATGCTACAACTCTACAATGCTAATAGTGAGTATCTGGTTCACACCAGGTCAGTTTCATGGATTCTTCCTTGATGGCACAGAAAGTCTCAGATCGAATCAGCCATTCTCTGAGCCAATCACAGACATTTCTCAGACATAAATAGCACTTTGTCCAGACAACACCTTCCTCCCAACCTTCATGAGGTATCACAGTCTGATCAGATATGCTATTGATTTATAGTCAGTTTAAGTTTGATGTCCAGCCAGCTGGCATTGACTCACAGAATATATTCTATGATATAGTTTTCAGTTTTCATGTGTTCAAGCACTTCCATGTGTCAGTTGTATGACCAAAGTTCATTTGACCCCGGCCCATGCACACTGTGATAGGGTCTAGGGTTAGGGGCCGCATGGGCCCAGTCTATTCATTAGATGTAATTTCACAATAGCTAGTATATTTTTTATATTTTTTATTTCACCTTTATTTAACCAGGTAGGCTAGTTGAGAACAAGTTCTCATTTGCAACTGCGACCTGGCCAAGATAAAGCATAGCAGTTCGACACATACAACAACACAGAGTTACACATGGAATAAACAAAACATACAGTCAATAATACAGTAGAAAAAAAAGTCTATATACAATGTGAGCAACTGAGGTGAGATAAGGGAGGTAAAGGCAAAAAAAAAGCCATGGTGGCAAGGTAAATAAAATATAGCAAGTAAAACACTGGAATGGTAGATTTGCAGTGGAAGAATGTGCAATGTAGAAATAGAAATAATGGGGTGCAAAGGAGCAAAATAAATAAATAAATACAGTAGGGGAAGAGGTAGTTGTTTGGGCTAAATCATAGATGGACTATGTACAGGTGCAGTAATCTGTGAGCTGCTCTGACAGCTGGTGCTTAAAGCTAGTGAGGGAGATAAGTGTTTCCAGCTTCAGAGATTTTTGCAGTTCGTTCCAGTCATTGGCAGCAGAGAACTGGAAGGAAAGACGACCAAAGGAGGAATTGGCTTTGGGGGTGACCAGTGAGATATACCTGCTGGAGCGCGTGCTACGAGTGGGTGCTGCTATGGTGACCAGTGAGCTGAGATAAGGCGGGGCTTTAGCTAGCAGAGACTTGTAGATAACCTGTAGCCAGTGGGTTTGGCGACGAGTATGAAGCGAGGGCCAGCCAACGAGAGCGTACAGGTCGCAATGTTGGGTAGTGTATGGGGCTTTGGTGACAAACCGGATGGCACTGTGATAGACTGCATCCAGTTTGTTGAGTAGAGTGTTGGAGGCTATTTTATAGATGACATCACCGAAGTCGAGGATCGGTAGGATGGTCAGTTTTACGAGGGTATGTTTGGCAGCATGAGTGAAGGATGCTTTGTTGCGATATAGGAAGACGATTCTAGATTTCATTTTGGATTGGAGATGCTTAATGTGAGTCTGGAAGGAGAGTTTACAGTCTAACCAGACACTTAGGTATTTGTAGTTGTCCACGTATTCTAAGTCAGAACCGTCCAGAGTAGTGATGCTGGACGGGCGAGCAGGTGCGGGCAGTGATCGGTTGAATAGCATGCATTTAGTTTTACTTGCATTTAAGAGCAGTTGGAGGCCACGGAAGGAGAGTTGTATGGCATTGAAGCTCGTCTGGAGGTTAGTCAACACAGTGTCCAAAGAGGGGCCAGAAGTATACAGAATGGTGTCGTCTGCGTAGAGGTGTATCAGAGAATCACCAGCAGCAAGGGCAACATCATTGATGTATACAGAGAAGAGAGTCGGCCCGAGGATTGAACCCTGTGAGACCCCATAGAGACTGCCAGAGTTCCGGACAACAGGCCCTCCGATTTGACACACTGAACTCTATCAAAGAAGTAGTTGGTAAACCAGGCGAGGCAATCATTTGAGAAACCAAGGCTGTCGAGTCTGCCAATAAGAATGTGGTGATTGACAGAGTCAAAAGCCTTGGCCAGGTCGATGAATACGGCTGCGCAGTAATGTCTCTTATCGATGGCGGTTATGATGTCGTTTAAGACCTTGACCGTGGCTGAGGTGCACCCATGACCAGCTTTGAAACCAGATTTCATAGCGGAGAAGATACAGTGGGATTCGAAATGGTCGGTAATCTGTTTGTTAACTTGGCTTTCGAAGACCTTAGAAAGACAGGGTAGGATAGATATAGATCTGTAGCAGTTTGGGTCTAGAGTGTCACCCCCTTTGAAGAGGGGGATGACCGCGGCAGCTTTCCAATCTTTGGGAATCTCAGACGACACGAAAGAGAGGTTGAACAGGCTAGTAATAGGGGTTGCAACAATTTCGGCAGATCATTTTAGAAAGAGAGGGTCCAGATTGTCTAGCCTGGCTGATTTGTAGGGGTCCAGATTTTGCAGCTCTTTCAGAACATCAGCTGACTGGATTTGGGTGAAGGAGAAATGGTGGGGGCTTTGGCGGGTTGCTGTGGAGGGTGCCGGGCAGTTGACCGGGGTAGGGGTAGCCAGGTGGAAAGCATGGCCAGCCGTAGAGAAATGCTTATTGAAATTCTCAATTATAGTGGATTTATCGGTGGTGACAGTGTTTCCTAGCCTCAGAGCAGTGGGCAGCTGGGAGGAGGTGCTCTTATTCTCCATGGACTTAACAGTGTCCCAGAACTTTTTTGAGTTAGTCCTACAGGATGCAAATTTCTGTTTGAAAAAGCTAGCCTTAGCTTTCCTAACTGCCTGTGTATATTTGTTCCTAACTTCCCTGAAAAGTTGCATATCACGGGGGCTATTCGTTGCTAATCCAGAACGCCACAGGATGTTTTTGTGCTGGTCAAGGGCAGACAGGTCTGGAGTGAACCAAGGACTATATTTATTCCTAGTTCTAAATGTTTTGAATGGGGCATGCTTATTTAAGATGGTGAGGAAGGCACTTTTAAAGAATAGCCAGGCATCATCAACTGACGGGATGAGGTCAATGTCATTCCAGGATACCCAGGCCAGGTCGATTAGAAAGGCCTGCTCGCAGAAGTGTTTTAGGGAGCGTTTGACAGTGATGAGGGGTGGTCATTTGGTCGCAAACCCATTACGGATGCAGGCAATGAGGCAGTGATCGCTGAGATCTTGATTGAAAACAGCAGAGGTGTATTTGGAGGGCGAGTTAGTTAGGATGACATCTATGAGGGTGCCCGTGTTTACGGATTTGGAGTTGTACCTGGTAGGTTCATTGATAATTTGTGTGAGATTGAGGGCATCAAGCTTAGATTGTAGGATGGCCAGGGTGTTAAGCATGTTCCAGTTTAGGTAACCTAGTAGCACGAGCTCAGAAGATAGATGGGGGGCAATCAATTCACATATGGTGTCGAGGGCACAGCTGGGGGCAGAGGGAGGTCTATAGCAAGCGGCAACAGTGAGAGACTTGTTTCTGGAAAGGTGCATTTTTAGAAGTAGAAGCTCGAATTGTTTGGGTACAGACTTGGATAGTAATACAGAACTCTGCAGGCTATCTTTGTAGTAGATTGCAACACCGCCCCCTTTGGCAGTTCTATCTTGGCGGAAAATGTTATAGTTAGCGATGGAGATTTCAGGGTTTTTGGTGGTTTTCCTAAGCCAGGATTCAGACACGGCTAAGACATCAGGGTTGGCAGAGTGTGGTAAAGCAGTGAGTAAAACAAACTTAGGGAGGAGGCTTCTAATGTTGACATGCATGAAACCAAGGCTTTTACAGTTACAGAAGTCAACAAATGAGAGCACCTGAGGAGTGGGAGTGGGGATAAGCACTGCAGGACCTGGATTAACCTCTACATCACCAGAGGAACAGAGGAGAAGTAGGATAAGGGTACGGCTAAATGCTATACGAACTGGCCGTCTAGCACGTTCGGAACAGAGAGTAAAAGGAGCAGGTTTCTGGGCACGATAGCATAGATTCAAGGCATAGTGTACAGACAAACGTAAGGTAGGATGTGAGTACATTGGAGATAAACCTAGGCATTGAGTAATGATGAGAGAGATATAGTCTCTAGAGACGTTTAAACCAGGTGATGTCATCGCATATGTAGGAGGTGGAACAACATGGTTGGTTAAGGCATAAGATAACATATGGTGTCTAGGAACTTATTTGGAATCAATTAAATGTTACAGTAGACTTTCATTTTTCAAAGTAAAGCTCCCCCTTTGTCATACTGTAGTTATTCTGTTGAAATGGATAGTGTGTTACTGTGCTATACTGGTAGTTGACCTTGTCATAACCTCGCCCCCAGGTTATTGCGCAAAGAAGTGTCTGGGAACAACATTACCATGTCAAAAAGGTGGATCAGTCTACCCAGAGAATGGCCAGATTGAGAATCTTCACAGCACTCATTCTACATCACTTGAGTTATTCATGATGTCACATCCTGGTAATCTGGAGTTTTGAAGTCAGGAGTTGAGTTCTAAACCTCGTATCTGCCCACTGTGCCTTATTACAAACCATCACAGTGCCACTCTATAGAGAGTAGAATAAGGTGTTGCCTGGAATCTACTATTTCCTATGTAAATGCACTACAGTGCAACGTTCAACACCTTAAATAACCTCTGACCCCAGTGATGACTAAAATGTGTCAAGGTTGACACTGCGCTATAGGTTTGCGTTGGCAGTTGAGAAGACACAACCGTTGGGATGCTACCTTTGATGGCTAAACAAACGCCAGGATGTCTATAATGAAATCATGAAATCCATGAAATGGACTAATGCCAGCGTTTGTAGAATCTAGTTAGTATTATATGTGGTTGTGGTCTCATTGCTTGACCTGATTACAAAGTGTCTGTGGTGTGGACATGTTTAAGCTTATCTGCCGGCCATCAGCAGTGGAATACCTTTACTCATTAGTATTACTTTAAGCAGGGGTTTTAGAAGTGGGGGGGACATATTTTAGAAAATTATTTCTATATTTTTTATCCAGTCGGATAAACACTCCAAACAGACTACCCAACCGCTCGGAGACGTCCGCATGGTCCTAAAGCACACAGTTGCCTCTATTGTATCACATTCCAATGATAAAACTGTGGGCAACAAAAATGCAATTTCAGAATGTGGGGGGGACATGTCCCCCTTCCCCCCGCGTCCCCAGTGAAAGTTGCATCCCTGACTGTAAGTCTTCTCTAGAATGAGGCTTTCAGTAGAAGGGTCAAGGTCCATGCACAGTTGTCTAATTAGAATATAACCAATAAAAAGGACCATGGTGGTGGGGGAGATTCCCAAAATAAACATATTGAAGTTCAATCAAAGCAAGCTTAATCAAGTCTGGTCTGTCTATGTTCAGTCTGTCAGGCTCAGAGAATGAATATGAAGGTAACAAAAGAATGTATTGTCATTGTGTATTGTGTGTGCGTGTGTGCATGTCAATATAGTAACCGCACAGTCATGTGATGACAGCCAGCAAGGAGTTGTAGTAGAAGCAGGAAGAGAGGTGACATGGCAGTGACTCCTGGACTTTGGGCTTACATCTACAGCTCTGGTTTCGACTATATATACAGCGTGGCTCTGGCCTGATAGACACACAGACAGACTGAATACACAGAGATACACCGAGAAAAAAACAGGTGAGGCCAATGCTGAGATTCAAAACAAGGTGTTGAGACACTAGGATTTTAGGGTTCTAAGATTCAAATGTAATTGAAGTGTAATTGATTAATGATGTTTCTGTTTCAGTGAGAAACGCAAATATGAAGGTGTTGGTGGTGCTTGCAATTGCTATACTCTCTGGTAAGTAACATCTAATGTTACCACAAACATAACTACTCTGTAATTTTTTTTTATTGAAACCTTTTGAATGCAACTTGATTATTAGAATGATTATTATTTTAAACTTAGTCTAATTCAAGCTCCTTGAACAGTGTAAGGTCATAAAGCAGGTCAGGTTAAACGAGCAGTTTCACAGGAACTAACTCTACTTCCATGCCCCAACAGGTTGCCATGCTAACCTATTCTATGCTGATGAGCCCAAGCCACAGCTGGAGCAGCTGACAGATGCCTTCTGGGACTACGTCGCCAAGGCAACAAAAACTGCCGATGACACCGTCCAGATGATCAGGAAGTCTCAGTTGGGACAGGATGTCAAGTAAGTAATTTGACCTGTGATCTAGTTGTCATAACATGTGTGTAATGTCTGTAGTGGAAGCCCTCAGAGTACTAGTCACCCGAGTGGCGCAGCGGTCGAAGGCACTGCATCGCAGTGCTAGAGGCATCACTACAGACAATCCCGGGCTGTATCCCAACCGGCCGTGATTGGGAGTTGCATAGGATGGTGCACAATTGGCCCACGCCGTCTGGGTTAGGGGAGGGTTTGTCCGGGGTAGGCCGTCATTGTAAATACGAATTTGTTCTTGACTGACTTGCCTAGTTACAGTAAGTAAAATAAAATAAATAAATAAAACTAGAATCCTGACCTGACCAGACCCCTCTCCTCTCCTGCAGTGACCACATTACAGAGAGTGCTGATGTGGCCAGCCAATACGCCATCTCCCTGCAGGAGCAGCTTCCTCCTGCAGCCAAGGACCTGATGACCAAGATTACCCAGGAAGCTGAGGTGCTGAAAGAGCGTCTGGAGCAAGACCTGGGCAGTGTCAAGGGGAAACTGGAGCCCTACGCAGAGGAGATGAAGACACAAGTCCAGCAGAGAGTGGAGCAGCTGAAACAGGATCTGGCTCCCTATGCAGAGGCCCTGGACTCCGAGGCCCTGAGGGCCACCCTGCTCCAGAAGAGTGAGGAGCTGAAGGGGAGTCTGGAGCAGAGTGTGAAGGAGCTGCAGTCCCAGCTGGGTCCCTACACAGATGAGCTGAAGCAGAAGGTGGACCTGCGCCTGCAGGACTTCCAGAAGAGAGTGGCCCCCCTGGCCGAGAACCTCCAGAGCCAGCTGACCACCAGAGCTCAGATGGTGCAGAAGAGCCTGGCCCCCTATGCTGAGGACTTGAAGGACAAGCTGGACCCCTACGCCCAGGACCTGAAGGCCCAGCTCACCGCCCTCTACCAGGCCTTCACCAACACCAACTAAATGGCCCAAACCAACACCACTCCTTGATCCTCTGAAACGTTTTGAGTGATTCTGTCATACCCCGAACTGCACTGTAAAACATGGAAACTAAACTGGGCATATGCCCAGAGCATCATATTTATTATTATTTAGTTCACACTCAACGTTCACACTCAAATATTTATGTGTTTGTTTTTACCTTGTTGGATAATGTCAACTTTTTTAATTTTATTAATTTTTAAAGAAAAATAAAGCTATTGAAATTATGAACATATGCAAGATTGTTCCCTCATTCATTACACTCCAATTACACATGCAATATGTCACTTAAGGACACAGGAAAAGTCACAACTCTCTCTCTCGCTCTCTCTCTCTCTCTCTCTCTCTCTCTCTCTCTCTCTCTCTCTCTCTCTCTCTCTCTCTCTCTCTCTCTCTCTCTCTCTCTCTCTCTCAGCAACACACATACTTGTGTTGAGTGTGTGAAATCCCTTTGCTTAATTAGAGACTGTTATTTCCTGGGCCTCCTAAGCCAGACTGGCCCTGCTGACATTTGTATATCTAGCTCATGTGTCAGCAACAGGTTTATCCAGGTCTCTGTCCTTTTACATGTCAATGCTGGTAAAATGCCAATGTAATGGCATGTAACATTCATACCCAGAAAACATGACTCCCATGTGGGTATTTGGTGGGCAAGGTGGGCACGGGCTAGCCCACCCAAGCCCAACAGGGGCCATCCCTTACCAAGCCCAGCTAAGGTTAGCCCTCACCAAGTCCAGCACAGGCTAGCCCACACCAAGCCCAGCTAAGGCTAGCCCTCACTAAGCCCAGCACAGCCTAGCCCACACCAAGCCCAGCTAAGGCTAGCCCTCACCAAGCCCAGCACAGGCTAGCCCACACCAAGCCCAGCTAAGGCTAGCCCTCACCAAGTCCAGCACAGGCTAGCCCACACCAAGCCCAGCTAAGGCTAGCCCTCACCAAGTCCAGCACAGGCTAGCCCACACTAAGCCCAGCTAAGGCTAGCCCTCACCAAGCCCAGCACAGGCTACCCCACACCAAGCCCAGCTAAGGCTAGCCCTCACCAAGTCCAGCACAGGCTAGCCCACACCAAGCCCAGCTAAGGCTAGCCCTCACCAAGCCCAGCACAGGCTAGCCCACACCAAGCCCAGCTAAGGCTAGCCCTCACCAAGTCCAGCACAGGCTAGCCCACACCAAGCCCAGCTAAGGCTAGCCCTCACCAAGCCCAGCACAGGCTAGCCCACACCAAGCCCAGCTAAGGCTAGCCCTCACCAAGTCCAGCACAGGCTAGCCCACACCAAGCCCAGCTAAGGCTAGCCCTCACCAAGCCCAGGACAGGCTAGCCCACACCAAGCCCAGCTAAGGCTAGCCCTCACCAAGCCTAGCACAGGCTAGCCCACACCAAGCCCAGCACAGGCTAGCCCACACCAAGCCCAGATAAAGGCAGGGGCTCATCCAAATATTTGGGGTCGTGGTTTGCACACAGTGTATTTTGTGCAACCGTTACCGCGAGTGTTGTTCTGGTTTAAGTGGTCTGTTGTGTGATGCCAATTTGTTTTAGAACTTGTACACTACCAATGAAGAAGTATTTTTTTTAAACTTAAATACGTGCATGTGACATGAGAAATGTAAGTTTCTCTTGTAAAACATTATGTATGATAGTAACAACTTGGTTGTCTTTCTGATACAGTGTATCATGCTTCCTAAATAGGCTTTAAAAATATGCAATTTATGCATTAAATTAAATTGTATTAATTAATTAAATAAATAGATTCCTATTAAATGCCAAAGGCCCTTTGTGCCGTGTGGGCATGTTTGCTGGGAAAAGATGGGTTAATTTCAGGCCAAGTGAGGGCTGCCCTCACCAGATATGAGCTGCCCACACTGGGCAACACTGGGCAAATGCCTTGGGGGCCAACGTGGAGGCGATGAGCGAAGGCACATCAGCCAATGTGGGCAGCCTACACGGGGCCAATATTTTAGCCAATGTGGGCAGCCTACTTGGGGCCAATATTTTAGCCAATGTGGGCAGCCTACACGGGGCCAATATTTTAGCCAATGTGGGCAGCCTACACGGGGCCAATATTTTAGCCAATGTGGGCAGCCTACACGGGGCCAATATTTTAGCCAATGTGGGCAGCCTACACAGGGCCAATATTTTAGCCAATGTGGGCAGCCTACACGGGGCCAATATTTTAGCCAATGTGGGCAGCCTACACAGGGCCAATATTTTAGCCAATGTGGGCAGCCTACACGGGGCCAATATTTTAGCCAATGTGGGTAGCCTACACGGGGCCAATAATAGCACAGCCACACACAGCCACACAGCCACACACACACACACACACACACACACACACACACACACACACACACACACACACACACACACACACACACACACACACACACACACACACACACACACACACACACACACACACACACACGTCACACCTCCATGTTCACGTCCCCCTCTCCATCCAACGTGGAGGGGCAGAGTCCACTGACAACAGGACACGTGGGCTTCACAGTCATTCCCCAGGTACTGAGAAACAACTCACTCAAACATCAAGCGGACAGTACACAAACACACTGTGGAGGACAAACAGACATGTGAGGGGGACATGTGGAAGAGAAATCACAGCAGTGAAAATTATGAGTCATAGCAGGTTCAGACAGTGTACTCTGCTGATATGAAGCCATCTTAGACAAACCTGCTTAGTGCCTGTCTTAATTTTTTTGTAATCTATTTTTTTAAACTACCCAATTTCTTTGCTAAGCACAGAGGCAACCTTTCCTTGAATATATGCCCACATGATCTCTGACAAGTCAAAGCTCCCTGATTCAGGATGAGGGTCCGGCAGGGAAACAAATGCTGATTTCAGATGACACCCTCTCTTGAGCCCATCTGTCTGCTCTATATTGATACCAATATGGGCACCGGGGGGGGATGTCTGTTCACACACGCCCATCAATCAGGAGAACACACCACCACAGAGCCAAAAGGCTTCGTTAAACACTGATCAAATGGCCTTCCTCATCCCAACAGAGGAGCGTAGTTTACTGTAATATACAGCATCTCTCTCATCTCCTTGACTGTCTATTGAGGAAGACATGATGGCCTATTGAACCATATGATTGGAACTGGGAAGACATTGAGAGGTAGTCAATCAGTGGAAAGACACAGGACGGGAGTCTCTTTAAACAAGCTGCATCTTGCAGATTATCCCACTATGGTGGTGACGCACAGAAGGAGATTGGACATTGTTTTGATGCAGATAAGAGATTGTTCCAAACAGAATGGCTGTAGTCAGTGATGGTTTGGTTCTGGCATTTATGAGGAGATACTGTGGATAAGCACATGTAGATGAGTCATTGTAAATCTCCAACCCTGAAGGCAGTGTTTCATTGTGTTGTTTTACCCCAGCATGCCCTTTGATATGACTTGGATCAGAACAGATTGTTTGTAATACAAGGGCCCTGTACAACAACATCCACATAGCTGGTGTCTTTTTTAATCCCTCCATTTATATGGGTGCTGTTTGTGAGGCATTTCCCTCTTCATAAATGTGTGTGCTAACCAGCTGTTGTGATATGAGGGCAATACAAACAATTTTTTATCTGATTAAACTCTGCAGTCTGACTTCAGCTTTCAGGGCTGTCTGGGATTTCCTTCTAGTGGTCCTCCTAGTGGTTAGAGCGTTGGACTAGTAACCGAAAGGTTGCAAGATTGAATCCCCGAGCTGACAAGGTAAAAATCTGTCATTCTGACCCTGAACAGGACAGTTAACCCACTGTTCCTAGGCCATCATTGAAAATAAGAATTTATTCTTAACTGACTTGCCTATAAAGGTAAAATAAAAAATGAGTGGAAGTGCCAAGAGCAGCAGTAGGTTAGACTTTCCTGCCACCTGTTGGCAAAGCTGTGATACTGCAAGAGAGATGGAGCGAGAGAGAGAGATCGACATCATTACAACACTGTATATAGCCATAACATGACATTTGAAATGTCTCTATTCCTTTGGAACTTTTGAAAAGTGTAATGTTTACTGTTAATTTTTTATTGTTTATTTCACTTTTGTTTATTATCTATTTCACTTGCTTTGGCAATGTAAACATACGTTTCCCACGCCAATAAAGCCCTTTAAATTGAATTGAGAGCGAGAGAGCGAGAGAGCGAGAAAGCGAGATAAGACAATATGTTGGAAAGGGAAGATAGTTGAGAGTGTAGAGAGAGTGACAAGGAAATATGTACAGTATGCATGGATGTGTGTTTGGATCAGAGGTAGAGAACTTGGGAGAGATACAGGGGAGTAAGAGGACATGGAAAAAAGACATTAGACAGATCAGGAAGTGAAACGTCTGTAACATTCCCTCTTGAGCACACAGTGTGTTATCCTTTCTGTGTGCTTAAATAATAATTACCTGTATCAAATCAAATGTATATAGCCCTTCTTACATCAGCTGATATCTCAAAGTGCTGTACAGAAACCCAGCCTAAAACCCCAAACAGCAAGCAATGCAGGTGTAGAAGCACGGTGGCTAGGAAAAACTCCCTAGAAAGGCCAAAACCGAGGAAGAAACCTAGAGAGGAACCAGGCTATGAAGGGTGGCCAGTCCTCTTCTGGCTGTGCCGGGTGGAGATTATAACAGAACATGGCCAAGATGTTCAAATGTTCATAAATGACCAGCATGGTCAAATAATAATAATCACAGTAGTTGTCGAGGGTGCAACAAGTCAGCACCTCAGGAGTAAATGTCAGTTGGCTTTTCATAGCCGATCATTAAGAGTATCTCTACCGCTCCTGCTGTCTCTAGAGAGTTGAAAACATCAGGTCTGGGACAGGTAGCACGTCCGGTGAACAGGTCAGGGTTCCATAGCCGCAGGCAGAACAGTTGAAACTGGAGCAGCAGCATGGCTAGGTGGACTGGGGACAGCAAGGAGTCATCATGCCAGGTAGACCTGAAGCATGGTCCTAGGGCTCAGGTCCTCCGAGAGAGAGAAAGAAAGAGAGAAGGAAAGAGAGAATTAGAGAAAGCATACTTAAATTCACACAGGACACCGGATAAGACAGGAGAAGTACTCCAGATATAACAGACTGACCCTAGCCCCCGACACATAAACTACTGCAGCGTAAATACTGGAGGCTGAGACAGGAGGGGTCAGGAGACACTGTGGCCCCATCCGATGATACCCCCGGACAGGGCCAAACAGGCAGGATATAACCCCACCCACTTTGCCAAAGCACAGCACCCACACCACTAGAGGGATAACTTCAACCACCAACTTACCATCCTGAGACAAGGCCGAGTATAGCCCACAAAGATCTCCGCCACGACACAACCCAAGAGGGGGCGCCAACCCAGACAGGAAGATCACGTCAGTGACTCAACCCACTCAAGTGATGCACCCCTCCTAGGGACGGCATGGAAGAGCACCAGTAAGCCAGTGACTCAGCCCCTGTAATAGGGTTAGAGGCAGAGAATCCCAGTGGAGAGAGGGGAACCGGCCAGGCAGAGACAGCAAGGGCGGTTCCTTGCTCCAGAGCCTTTCCGTTCACCTTCACACTCCTGGGCCAGACTACACTCAATCATATGACCCACTGAAGAGATGAGTCTTCAGAAAATACCTAAAGGTTGAGACCGAGTCTGCGTCTCTCACATGGGTAGGCAGACCATTCCATAAAAATGGAGCTCTATAGGAGAAAGCCCTGCCTCCAGCTGTTTGCTTAGAAATTCTAGGGACAATTAGGAGGCCTGCGTCTTGTGACCGTAGCGTACGTGTAGGTATGTACGGCAGGACCAAATCGGAAAGATAGGTAGGAGCAAGCCCATGTAATGCTTTGTAGGTTAGCAGTAAAACCTTGAAATCAGCCCTTGTCTTAACAGGGTGAACTGTATGAACTGAACTGATGCCAACTATGCACATAACACACAGAACCCATACACACAGACCCCATACACACAGACCCCATAAAACAGCAGTCCCCATGCACTTAACTATCAACCTGGACTCAGGGGTAGACATAACATAGTAAAGGTAAATCCGAAACATGTTATGTTTCGTATAGTATGTATTAATTTGTGAATGTCCATCATCCATTTCGTATGATACACAGTGGTGTTAAGTACTTAAGTAAAAATACTTTAAAGTACTACTTAAGTATTTACTTTACTGTTTATATTTTTGACAACTTTTACTTTACTACATTCCTAAAAAAATTATGTACTTTTTACTCCATACATTTTCCTGAAACCCAGAAATACTCGTTACATTTTGAATGCTTAGCAGGACAGAAAATTGTCAAATTCACACACTTATCAAGATCACATCCCTGGTCATCCCTACTGCCTCTGATTTGGTGGACTCACTAAACACAAACGCTTTGTTTTTAAATGATGTCTGAGTGTTGGAGTGTGACCCTGGCTATCCGCAAATAAAAAATAAAAATGTGTGCCGTCTGGTTTTAGGAATTTTAAATGATTCATACATTTACTATTCATACTTTTACTATTGATACTTAAGTATATATTTAGCAACTACATTTACTTTTGATACTTAAGTATATTTAAAACCAAATACTTTTGGACTTTTACTCAAGTAGTATTTTACTTGGTGACTTTCACTTTTACTTGAGTCATTTTCTATTAAGGTATCTTTATGAGAATTTAGTACTTTTTCCACCACTGATGATAAAGTATATTCCCCGAATTACAATTTGTATGGTATTTTACGAACTGCAATTTGTACAATATGTTGCGAATTTTCAAAACTCATGATATGTTGCGAATTACGATTTGTTGTGGCTGTTAGCTTAGACGTAACATAGTAAATTGAAACCTGGTACAGTCAAATTAGTATGCTACAGTATGTTACATTTGGTATGGTTACTTACATAAAACAGAAGGTTACTTAAGGAAAAAAAAGAATGTATGGTGGTTTGTCAAGGAGGGTGAGTAGACGTATAACATGACCGTTTAGCAACCCAAAGGTTGCATGTACGAATCTCATCACAGACAACTTTATAATTTTAGCTACTTTGCAACTACTTAGCATGTTAGCTAACCCTTCCCCTAGCACTAACCTAACTCCTAACCCTAACCTTAACCCTAACCTTAATCCTAATCCCTAACATAGCCACCTAGCTAATGAGACCAGGCTAAAACTATTGTTATTTACCCAGTCAGTGGGTTTGTCTTCACAAATCAACTTTATCAAAAGTATACCTGACTGAAGTGCAGCCAATTGCCCTGCTGGGCTCAACCACAGTGACAGAGGTGTAAAGTGTAGTAGTAGTAGTAGTGAAACAGAAGCATATATTACCTAACACCATTGATATGTTCTGGTTTATCCCTATTTTACATTTTTTTTTATTTCACCTTTATTTAACCAGGTAGGCTAGTTGAGAACCGGTAAAAAACAGGTATTCTCACAAAAACGTCTGTAGTGTCCGAATGGTTTGGCCTACGAAGTACTATGACCACTCTTTTGAAAGGCGAGACTCTCACGATGGTGAGATGGTGACATGTCTGAAGTCAGTACAGCCTCTTCTGCCAACTTCTGTCTGTTGCGTCCGAATGGTTTGGGCTACACACTAGTATGAGCACTCGGTGGACAGCTGAGACTCTCATGAACACTCTCAGGATTAGTCTGAGTGTCCCCAGTACCAGTTAAAGAAATGAATGGAAGGGAAAGGGGGATACCTAGACAGCTGTCCAACTGAATGTATTCAACTGAAATGTGTCTTCCACATTTGTAGAATAATAGTGAAGACATCAAAAGGATGAAATAAAACATATGGAATCATGTAGTAACCAAAAAAGTGTTAAGTATGTAGAACATATTTTAAGCCAACAGGGCAGGAAAAAAGATGAACATAGAAAAATAGGATCGAGATAACCTTATTTAACCTATGTAAGGACTTTAGAAATTGCCACCATAGACACATTTTTTTGTTTTTTTGTAATTCCATGGGTTCAGATAAAGCCGAACAGTGAGAAACTAAGTTAATGTTTGGGACCAAGCTACAGACAGATAGGGGAAAGGGCAGACAGAGGGGCCCTCCCCACACTGCTGAGACCTTGAAGGTTGGGAGCAGAGAGATAGGAGTGACACAGACTGGGTCACGGTTACTGAGGGGAGACAAAGAGGGAATGAAAACTTAGTTGGTTTCAGGAACTAAGGGGCAGCACTGATAACTTTTAAAGTAGATAAGACACGAATTGTTATATTTGCGCCAGTATTGATACAATGGCGGAGCCATGTATCAAAAGGGGGATGGAATAGGGCACTTTGTGGTGTGGCCTATTAGTTAAATATCCCTAGAGTTGGTTTACTAGGATAATAATGGAGGACATTCTAGCTAATCAGATAGAACAAATAGAATTAGGGACCTGAACAAGTAGGCAAAGAAGAAGATATAATCAGATAGAATAAATGAGAAATTGTTTGTTAAAAGTCCATATATGGACAGACGTCCCCAAGTAACATCACACCGTAGATTATACCTGTCACTTGAGGGGTCCTCAGGTGCGATGTCATATGTCTATACACAGAACATTGGCTTGTTCTTTGTAAATGGAGACCTAATGAAAACCTAGGTGGCCAAAACACTGTCTCCAATAAACCACATGGGAGCTAAGATTGCAGAGTCTCTTTTGACCATTTACTGAACATATTATTCTGCATCCAGCATCTGCTCAGAAACAGTGGTTGTGTGTATGTAATCTGTTCCTATACTGAGTCAAGGCCTTCCCACCCGGTTGATAAATGAAGGTTGGATAAGTGATGGATCCTTCCTCCAAAGGCCCTAATTTGCCATCACTTTACCATGTGTTTTCTATATGAACTCAGCTTTGAATGCAAAAGGGATCATTCTGCGGGCCTTTGAGCAGTTCAGACTAAAATCATGCGTCGACTTCAAGCCCAGAGGCTCTGAGTATCACTTCATTTCAGCCCAGAAGAACAGAGGGTAAGATCCTTTTTTCCCTGCCTGACCACTTGAGGGAACATGGTTAGGTTGCCACTTTTAACTGAAGATATCTGACTTGCTTGATATTGATACAGGTTCATTTTTGTGTCTCCTTGCTTTCTTTTAATGTAGGTGTTCCTCCCACGTAGGGAGATCTTCCAAGTATGGACAGCCTCTTTCCATTGGAAATTACTGTGATCATATTGGCATTGTGGAGCATGAGTTTCTACACGCTCTGGGAATCTGGCATGAACAGTCCAGATATGACAGGGATGAATGTGTGACCATTGTTTGGAAAAACATCAAATGTGGTTTGTTCACATTTTCTTCAGCTTTTTTCAGTTAGCAATTCTAATAATAAGGTCTATATATTATGCATTTTTAAAAAATTGAATTCACTTTATAGACATTATGTTGTCTTCACGATGTTAGCAAAATGTTGTACGTGAAAGTAAATTATGGTTATTTATCATGAGTGTAATAGGCTGTTTTTCAAACCTTAATTTCAGGAAATTTGAGGTGGTAAACTAAAGCAGTAATTAAGTGTCATGAATCCACCCCTTGTCTACAGGTCATGAGAGGAACTTTGTAAAAGTCTCTCATTCGACCACCCTAGGTTTCCCGTATGACTACAGCTCGGTGCTACATGACAGTGAGAGATCATTCAGCAAGGGAAAGGGACCTACCATCATCACTAAGCAACCTGAGTACCAAAAAATGATTGGACAACGCCTTAAAATGAGCTATACAGATGCAGTAAGTGTGTGTCTTGAAAAGAAGCAGGTCTACTGTACCGTATGTCCAAGTTGAAAAACATGTATATTATTTTCCTCCTGTAGAAAAATCGATTTCATTTATGGAACATTGCAACTTCGACAACCAGAGATTGTGTGGGATGAGTCACGGAATCTTCCAGGTGGAGTTTGAGGTGCGTAAAGGAGCAGGACTGTCTACAGGTGGGTTTTCCATCGATGACATCAACACGTCAGAAACCGAATTCCTCCATCACACCTGGCAGATTAGAGACTTTTAGAACCACCAGTGACTTTAACACTGTTGTGTACAGCCCCAGATACTACTCCCCAGAAGGCTATGCCTACCAGATTGCCTTTTATCTTCGTGAAATGTTGTTTGGAGTCTATGTGCGCTTAGTCTCAGGAAAGTATGATGACCAACTCCAGTGGCCTTGCCACCATCGACAAGTGACGATTCAACTGCTGGACCAGAATCTCCACATCAGCATTACCACTGAACTCTCACTTCAGGACGGTAAGAGAAATTCAAACATTCAATACGAGTGTGTCCAAAACACAATAGATTATAGTAAGGGCATAGCTCATTTCCAATATATTTTCTTGCAATACTCAGCCTAACTTTGATCACATTTACAAAAAGAACTTTAGAGACAGCGGCAAACAGAAATGGCCATGCTTATGAATCATATGCAAATGCTTCTATATTATTTTATTTTTATTTCACCTTTATTTAACCAGGTAGGCCAGTTGAGAACAAGTTCTCATTTACAACCGTGACCTGGCCGAGATAAAGCAAAGCAGTGCGACAAACACAACAGTTACACATGGGATAAACAAACATACAGTCAATAACACAATAGAAAAATCTGTATACAGTGTGTGCAAATTAACTTTTTCTTAATAGGGGGCGCCATTTCCACTTTGGGAAAAAATTGTGCACAAATTAAACGGCCTCGTACTCTGTTCTAGATCATATGATATGCATATTATTATTACTATTGGATAGGAAACACTCTGAAGTTTCTAAAACTGTTTTAAATTATATCTGTGTAAAACAGAACTCATTTGGCAGGCAAAGTTCCAAACAGGAAGTGAAAATTCTGAAATGGGTCTCTCTGACAGGCCTCGCCTATTCAATTGCCTTGTATTTATGGATATGTATGCACTTCATACGCCTTCCACTAGATGTCAACAGGCAGTAGAATGAGGTGTCTGGCCTGATGTGGGACCGAATGAGAGCTTTTGGAGTGACAGGTCAGCCATATTGGCAGTATTTTGCTGCGCACCTGGGAGCACCATATAATTTTCTGCAATGCGTTAGGTAGACACGAAGAAATGCTCCGTCGGACGTTATTGGATACATATGAGAAAAACATCATAAAGATGGATTTTCAACTGAGTTTGACCAGTTTATTCGACTTTTATTATGACTTTTGGAATTTTTCGTTCCATGCGCCAAACGTTCATGGACACGTGAGCACCATTATGCTAGCCAAAGTTGCTAATTCGACAGAAGAAATGGACATTCTAAAACAAAACAACGATTTATTGATGTTTTGACTCCTTGCACTGCATTCTGATGAAAGATCATCAAAGGTAAGAGAATATTTATGATGTTATTTCGTATTTTTGTGGAATATGTTGACTCCAACATGGCGGAGAATGGCTGAGCGCTGTCTCAGATTATTGCATGCTGTGCTTTGTACTAAAGTCATTTTTTAAAATCTAACACAGCGGTTGCATTAAGAACCAGTGTATCTTTATTTATTTGCCCAACATGTATTTTTCATAAATGTTTTATGAGTATTTATGTATTTCACGTTGCTCTCTGTAATTATTCTGGCTGTTTTGGTGCCATTTATGATCATGGCACCAATGTAAAACCAGGATTTGTAGCTATGAATAGGCACATTTTCGAACAAAACATATGTATTGTATAACATGATGTTATAAGACTGTCATCTGATGAAGTTGTTCAAAGGTTAGTGATTATTTTTATCTCTATTTGTGGGTTTTGTGAAAGCTATCTTTGCGGTGAAAAAATGGCGTTGTGTTTTGGGCTATTGTGGTGAGCTAACATAAATATATGTTGTGTTTTCACTAAAACAGTTAAAAAATCGGAAATATTGGCTGGATTCACAAGATGTTTATCTTTCATTTGCTGTACAACATGTATTTTTCATAAGTTTTATGATGAGTATTTATGTATTTCACGTTGCTCTCTAATTATTCTGGCTGTTTTGGTGCCATTTGTGACTGGCTGCAATGTAAAACTACGATGTATACCTATAAATATGCACATTTTCGAACAAAACATAAATGTATTGTATAACATGATGTTATAAGACTGTCATCTGATGAAGTTGTTCAAAGGTTAGTGATTAATTTTATCTCTTTGTGGGTTTTGTGAAAGCTATCTTTGCAATGAAAAAATGGCGTTGTGTGTTTGGCTATTGTGGTGAGCTAACATAAATATATATTGTGTTTTCGCTGTAAAACATTTAAAAAATCGGAAATGTTGGCTGGATTCACAAGATGTTTATCTTTCATTTGCTGTATTGGACTTGTGATTTCATGAAATTATATTATATGATATCCCTGTGGCGCTAGGCTAGGCTATGCTAGTCAGCTTTTCTGATGAGGATGATCCCGGATCCGGGAGGGGGGGTCTGTAGAGGTTTTAAGTAAGGAGGTAAGACAATAAATAGGCCAATAGTGGCGAAGTAATTACAATTTAGTCATTTACACTGGAGTGATATATGTACATATGTAAATATATGAGGATGCAAGTAGAAATACTGGTGTGCAGAAAAACAAAAACAAATATGGGGATGAGGTAGGTAGTTGGATGGGCTATTTACAGATGGGCTGTGCACAGCTGCAGAGATCGGTAAGCTGCTCTGACAGCTGGCGCTTAAAGTTAGTGAGGGACATATGTCTCCAACTTCAGTGATTTTTGCAATTCGTTCCAGTCATTGGCAGCAGAGACCCGGAAGGAAAGGCGGACAAAAAAGGTGTTGGCTTTGGAGATGACCAGTGAAATATACCTGCTGGAGCGTGTGCTACGGGTGGGTGTTGCTATGGTGACCAGTGAGTTGAGATAAGGCGGAGCTTTAACTAGCAAAGACTTATAGATGACCTGGAGCCAGTGGGTTTGGCAACAAATATGTAGCGAGGACCAGCCAATGAGAGCATACATGTCGCAGTGGTGGGTAGTATATAGGGCTTTTTTGACAAAATGGATGGCACTGTGATAGACTGCATCCAATTTGCTGAGTAGAGTGTCGGAGGCTGTTTTGTAAATGACATCGCCGAAGTCAAGGATCGGGAGGTTAGTCAGTTTTACGAGGGTATGTTTGGAAGCATGAGTGAAGGAGGCTTTGTTGCGAAATAGGAAGCAAATTCTAGATTTAACTTTGAATTGGAGATGCTTAATGTGAGTCTGGAAGGAGAGATTACAGTCTAGCCAGACACCTAGAATATATGGACAACTACAAATGCCTAAGTCAGAACCGTCCAGAGCAGTGATGCTAGTTGGACGGGCGGGTGCGGGCAGTGATCGGTTGAAGAGCATGCATTTAGTTTTTTTTAGCATTTAAGAGCAGTTGGAGGCCACGGAAGGAGTGTTGTATGGCGTTGAAGCTCGTTTGGAGGTTTGTTAACACAGTGTCCAAAGAAGGGCCAGATGTATACAGAATGGTGTCGTCTGCGTAGAGGTGGATCAAAGAATCACCCGCAGCAAGAGCGACATCATTGATATATACAGAGAAAAGAGTCGGCCCGAGAATTGAACCCTGGGCACCCCCATAGAGACTGCCAGAGGTCTGGAGAACAGGCCCTCCGATTTGACACACTGAACTCTGTCTGAGAAGTAGTTAGTGAACCAGGCGAGGCAGTCATTAGAGAAACCAAGGCTGTTGAGTCTGCCGATAAGAATACGGTGATTGATAGAGTCAAAAGCCTTGGCCAGGTCGATGAAGACGGCTGCACAGTACTGTCTTTTATCGATGGCGGTTATGATATCGTTTAGGACCTTGAGCGTGGCTGAGGGGCACTCGTGACCAGCTCGGAAACCAGGTTGCATAGCGGAGGAGGTACGGTGGTATTCAAAATGGTCGATCTGTTTGTTCACTAGGTTTTCAAAGACTTTAGAAAGGCAGGGCAGGATGGATATAGGTCTAACAGTTTGGGTCAAGAGTGTCTCCCCTTTGAAGAGGGGTATGACCGCAGCCGCTTTCCAATCTTTAGGAATCTCAGACGATACGGAAGAGAGATGGAACAGACTAGTAATAGAGGTTGCAACAATGGCGGCGGATCATTTTAGGAAGAGAGGGTCCAGATCGTCTAGCCCAGCTGATTTGTAGGGATCCAGATTTTGCAGCTCTTTCAGAACATCAGCTGTATGGATTTGGGTGAAGGAGAAGTGGGGGGTGTGGGCTTGGGCCAGTTGCTGCGGAGTCTGCAGAGCTGTTGGCCGGGCAAGCATGGCCAGCCGTAGAGAAATGCTTATTGAAATTCTCCATTATCATGGATTTATCAGTGGTGACAGTGTTTCCTAGTCTCAGTGCAGTGGGCAGCTGGGAGGAGGTACTCTTATTCTCCATGGACTTTACAGTGTCCCAAAATGTTTTGGAATTAGTGCTGCAGGATGCAAATTTCTGTTTGAAAAAGCTAGCCTTTGCTTTCCTAACTGACTGTGTGTCTTGGTTCCTGACTTCCCTGAAAAGTAGATTTTCGCGGGGACTATTCGAAGCTAGTGCAGTACACCACAGGATGTTTTTGTGCTGGTCAAGGGCAGTCAAGTCTGGAGTGAACCAAGTGCTATATCTGTTCTTAGTTCTACATTTTTTGAAAGGGGCATGCTTATTTAAGATGGTGAGGAAAGCACATTTAAAGAACAACCAGGCATCCTCTACTGACGGGAGGAGGTCAATATCCTTCCAGGATACCCGGGCCAGGTCGATTAGAAAAGTGTTTTAGGGAGCGCTTGACAGTGATGAGGGGTGGTCGTTTGACCACGGACCCATAACGGACGCAGGCAATGAGATTCTGGTTGAAAACAGCAGAGGTGTATTTAGAGGGCAAGTTGGTCAGGATGATATCTATGAGGGAGCCTATGTTTACGGATTTGGGGTTGTACCTAGTAGGTTCCTTGATAATTTGTGTGAGATTGAGGGCATCTAGCTCAGATTGTAGGACTGCCAGGGTGTTAAGCATATCCCAATTTAGGTCACCTAGCAGTACAAACTCTGACGAAAGATGGGGGGCAATCAATTCACATATGGTGTCCAGGGCACAGCTCTGAGCTGAGGGGGGTCTATAACAAGCGGCAACAGTGAGGGACTTATTTCTGGAGAGATGGATCTTTAAAAGTAGAAGCTCGAAATGTTTGGGCAGTATGACAGAACTATGCAGGCTCTCTCTACAGTAAATTGCAATTCCGCCCCCTGTAGCAGTTCTGTCTTGACAGAACATTTTGTAATTGGGGATGAAAATTTCAGAATTTGTGTGGCCTTCCTAAGCCAGGATTCAGACACGGTTAGTGTATCAGGGTTGGCGGAGTGTGCTAAAACAGTGAATGGATAGAGTAAAAGTGAATGGATAGAGTAACCAAACAAGGTTGAGAACCCAGCCAGGTCACCATTCGATGACGTGGAAACCGGCCACTAGGGGAAGCGCTGTTACCTTCAAGTAGGTTTCAGTTTGGCTAAGGCGTTGTGGGCGGGGATGGCAGATGGGCGTAAAGGAGTCCGCATCCTTCCCAGCCGACACAGTTAGGAAGAGTTTGTGCATATTTTGTTTGTTTTGGACTTCGGTAGATTCCCCCCCCCCCCCCCCCCCCCGCCTGTTCGGCAAGCCGAAGTCTACGCCCCTTCGTCGGTGATTGGTCAACAGTAGGGATTCTTCAATAAAGTCTTTGTTGTCATTCAACGAGAGATTACTTGTTTTCACGCACATTTCATTGACAAATACTGCACCAAATATCTTAAATAGATGTCAAATTGTGCGACTAAGATCTCTTCGTCAAAAATGTGAAAATGAATGACATTTAGTTTTTTGTTTCTTAGATTGACTATTTTGAGAAAGTATATACTGGCTACGGTGTCTAAAAATGGACAAACAGTACTATTGATGCATTTCTCTTTTTTTTCAAGCGAAGGTCTTTTAAGAGAGTATGCAAGCTCACTCGTTCGGTTTGAGGGAAATCTACACACAATACCCCATAATGACAACACAAAAACAGGTTTGTAGAAATGTTTACAAATATTCAGACCCTTTACTCAGTACTTTGTTGAAGCACCTTTGGCAGCGATTACAGCCTTGAGTCTTCTTGGGTATGACGCTACAAGCCTGGCACCTGTGTATTTGGGGAGTTTCTCCCATTCTTCTCTGCAGATCCTCTCAAGCTCTGTCAGGTTGGACAGGGAGCGTCGCTGCACAGCTATTTTCAGGCCTCTCCCTAGATGTACGATCGGGTTCAAGCTAATTAGGATATAAATAAACAAACTACCACTCTCCCTCTGCCAACGATTGAGGACACTGCCACTCTCCCTCTGCCAACGATTTGAGGACACTCCCACTCTCCCTCCGCCAATAGCAACTGAGGAAGACAACAGGTACAGCCAACGATTTGAGGCTGTACCTGTACCTATTCCCCTCTTTTATGAAGTTACTCACCCTCATATTGTCAGACGTTGGTTGGAGATCTGAAGACAAGGTTGGTGGGCAGTGAAAAATGCTTTTGTAAACTTTTTGCAGTAGGTCTAATGTGTGATGACCTAATGTGTTCCCGCTGGGCCCACCCATACTAATAATGTATACACACAACTGTAAGTTGCTTTGGACAATAGCATCTGCTATAGCATGTATGATATGATATTGCTGGTTTCACATATTGTATGATATTATATTGATGGTTTCACATTGTCTGATATCATATCCTAATATTTCTGGAATATCATGCTTAAAATAAAACCTCTTTCTTAGTAACCCCCACCATTCTTGCACTAACCTGTGTCTTTTATTACTAGTATTGATTTAGCTGTTAGTTTTTTAAATTAAGTTTTACTTGCAATGAGTGTGATATGTGGTTGCCTTACCGATCATTAGTTGAATGGTCTGTGCTATGCAGAATTCTTGGACGTACCTACCCATTGGAAGTTTAAATGTAAAATGGTTAAGCAAAGGGTTATGTTTAGGATAGGTGTTAAATGAGGCAGCATGCTTTAGTTCTGCTGGCGCCTAGACGAATTCGACTATCCGAACCGAGCGTGCTACTTCAAGACCTACGCTTGAAAAACGAGGGGGAAAAAATGTCAATAGTACTGTTTGTCCATTTTGAGACGCCGTAGCCAGTTACACTTCGTCAAAATAGTCCAAATTCATCGAAGATATCCCAATAACTATGTCATTCATTTTTCGTTTTTACCGAAGAGATCTTAGTCGCGCAAATGTACATCTGACTAAGATTGTGTGTGCAGTATTTTTTCAATGAAAAAAATTGCATGAAAACGAGTCGTCTCTGGTTGAATAACAACAAAGACTACGCTGAAGAATCCCTACTGTTGACCAATCACCGACGAAGGGGCGTAGACATCGGCACCGAACTTCGGCTTTCCTCCAGAAAAAAATGTCGTGTGCCCGAACAGCCGAAAAACCCCTCACCGAAGTCCAAAACTATCACAAATGTCGTCATAATATGTGCACGAACTCTACCGAACTGTTTCGCCTGGGAAGCAAGTGTTTTACGGTAGGGACGTCCGAAGGAACCCATATAGCACTAATCAATTTGAGTTCGAAACAGGACACGTTGATTGGATAGTTCATGTACCTGCGCAGCCAGACGAACGAAGGGTTCCATTAGTTACCACAGCCACAAAGTCAAACTTGGTTATATCGTAAAAATGTATTTTTAAAAAATCAAAAACGCTTATCAGTTTCAAATCACATTTGAAGAAGATACATGGGTGGGGCTTATGACTTTGGCTGTGGCAACTAGTGACGACCCAGTAGGAAAGCGAAAGAGACCAACCAGCTAAAGGCGAGCGTGCGGCCATGTTGAATTGTTATTTTATTTTTAAAGAAGAGACAAAAGAGAGACGAGTCGGTGGGTTTCACGAAACTGGAAGCAGATAGCGCCAACCAATTTGAGTTCGAAACAGAACACGCTGATTGGATAGTTAATGTACCTGCGCAGCCAGATGAACGAATTAGTTACCACAGCCGCAAAGTCAAAATTGGTTATTGCATAAACATGCATAAAACAATTGCTTAATATTGTTAGGCATACGGTTATCAGGTTACAACCACATTTTAAGAAGATAAATTGTATAAATGGGCGGGGTTTATGACTTTGAGGCTGTGGTAACTAGTGACGACCCAGTAGGAAAGCGAAAGAGACAACAAGCTAAAGGCGAGCGCGCGGCCATGTTGAATTGTCTTTTTTTTTTTAAAGAAGAGACAAAAGAGAGACAAGTCGGTGGGTTTCACGAAACACAAACAGTATCATAATACTTGGAACATTTGCTTTAATTAAGTTAACGAGAGAAGACGTCCGATGAACATTAAGGTAACATGTTGTATTTGTTTGAAGTAGCTGATAGTGCATGGGCGCTACTCGACTGCCTAGGAGAGTACCAGTCAGGCTACGCTTAACGTTATTTATTATAGTTAGCTAACTTAGCTAACTAACCAGCAATGTTTGCGAAGCAAACATGCTAGTTAGTTTTTATTTTTTTAACTTTATAAAATCTGTCGACTGTCTAAATCGTCAGCCTCAACTCGGACTTGTGTCGTGAAGTTACTGTTAGCCTCAAAGTTGTCAGTCAAACTAACTCAGCCCAAAAACTTCGATTAACACGTTATCACAGCTAGCTAGTTAGCTTGCTAGCTAACTGTAGTTGACTAGTTAACTTAACATCTCTAGCTTGTTACGTTAGCTTAACTAATCTACTTTACCGGGCATTTAATGCCACTAGGTAGCTAGTTAGTATCCACGTAAAGTGTGCCTACGGTTAACGTTACTGTGGTCACACAACCAATCATTAGTTAGCCATCTAACGTTTGCTGGTTAACCAAATGTGGGTCTATGTTGGCTGCTCAATTTATTCATTGTCTCACGAGTACACTAATCACTATCTCGGAGCTAACGTTAACTGAACTATTTTGTTGAGCTCAGTCGTAGTTAGCTAATGTAGTGTTTTATCACAGCCAACTTGTGTGTAACTAATGTGTGCTCGTAACTTCTTAGGTTTTGGATCTTGTTAAAACAGTTTTCCTGCTTTGCTTTTGCCCCAGACCACTGCACTTGGCAACTCGCTAACTACACTTATTATATCGACAATTTTTACCACGTAACCTAACTAGCTAGCTAAAAACCTTGCTAATCTGTCCAGTTAGCTAGTTACACATTAACTAAAATGCTCAAGTTTATCGCTAATCGAGTCTTATCTGGAAATTAACATGTTCTATCATTTAAAGTACAGTCCTAGTCAGTGGTTGTTTTTGTTTAGAAGTTGAGATTTGGTTTCATTAATAATTTAGACATGTAACATTGGTGTTTTTGTCCTTATGATGTATTGTTGGTTTCGTGCAGGTAACCTGGAGTTAAATGCAACTGTCAGCTCCACACCTACCACCGCAAAAGAAGAGCACAACAGCAGAACACACATTGTGACTGTCCAAGTGAACAACACAAAGGGTTGGAACTATTACCCTCAGTGTTTTGTATAAGTCATTTTTTGTGTTAGCCAATAGCAAAAATAATTGCCTCATAACACACCAAAAAACACCAAGTTGAAAGACTCAGAAACATAGGAATAGTCCATGTGAATCAGAGGACAGTACAGGTCTGTTTAAATGTAAAAGACTAAAAGCACTTGAGACTCTAACAAAGAAACGTACGACCACTTCAGTCCAGGAAAAAAGCTTAAAAGATCTTTGAACATAGAAACAATATTTAAAACTTAACAGGTTGTTGTACACAGAGAACTTCAGAAAAAGCTATTTTCACCAGGAATAAGACTGCTTCAGGATAATTTACTTTAGATGTTTGAACTCTGTTGAATTCTGAAACATGTTCACATAGGTTTGTTTTTGAGCGGATATATGATCAATTTATTCATATAAATGCTAATTTCTCCCTTTTTGGGGAGCGTCTTGTAAATATACCATTTTCGTACGCCAGACTCTTCTTTTCAAGAGGTCTGTACGTATAAGTGTATACATAAATTCCTTAAATTAGAAATCCTGAAAACAAGGTTTTAGTTTTTTTTGTGAGCTAAATAACACAAGGACATTAGTTCCACGAGTGGAAAAACAAGATCTAAGGAAACATTGAACAAAAAGGTTTAGCTTTACACTGTGAGTGACTAAGGAATTGGCAGACTGAAGGAAAAGCTCTCTAAGCCATGTCTACAGCAAGAACGGAGAACCCAACATCCATCATGGGACTGAACAAGCCCAATGGGCAGTTTAGAGGACCACTCAAGCCAGTTGGACTAACATCAGGATCCCTGGCAACTGCCCCACAACCAGATGCCCACCAGAAGGGGGGTAACATTCCCCAGGGCAGTGGGGGTATCCGGTTTGGCGATGACTGGAAGAAGTGCCTGCAGCTTCCACAGAAAGACTGCAGATTTAGAACATCAGTAAGTCCTAGTGACACATTCACAGTTTAACAAAGCAAGTGCATCAATCAATAATGACCCTAGCTTCAACCTTGACCGTCTACTCTTTCCCCAGGATGTGACATCGACCAAGGGGAATGAGTTTGAGGACTACTGCCTGAAGCGGGAGCTACTGATGGGGATCTTTGAGATGGGCTGGGAGAAACCATCTCCTGTACAGGTGACTTCCCTCTGCTGCTCTGTCCTTGACTTTTTTGGAACTTTGTTGAATGTGTGTTAGTGTTTGCTCATGTTTGTGGAACGGTCTCTCTCACCAACCTGTGTCTGTCTGTCCCCAGGAGGAGAGCATCCCCATTGCTCTGTCAGGAAGGGACATCCTGGCCCGGGCTAAGAACGGCACCGGGAAAAGCGGAGCCTACCTCATTCCTCTCCTGGAGAGGATAGACCTGAAGAAGGACCACATACAGGGTGAGAACTGCACCAGCTGCTATTCAATACCCTTTCAACATCAATCCATGTGATCTCATTTGCTTGTTTTAATCAATTTTGGTACCAAGTCCGTGTATGAAATCTGCCTTACTGTTTTATGATTAATTTGGCCTATTGTGATGTATTCACCGGTGAATACCCCTATGTAGTTGCCTGAACAATTCACTAGATTGATGCACAAGTAAGCACACATTCAGTGTATGGAGAGGGCATTACTACGGCTGAGTATGCCTGGTGGGACAAGGAATCTCTGACATATGGACAGACCCACTGTTACAAACCTAACGCCCACACACAGTGTGCTGTAATAGAGCTTGACCACAAGGGAACAGCATGCCACAGATTCATAATATGTCAAGGCCACTTGAGTTTAGTGAGTTGGATAAATTACATTCAGTTAAGCCAGTGCGTGAGCTCATTACCATTCAGTGAAATTGAGCTTTTTAATGGTCTCCAGTTATAGGTTAATTATTCCAATTGATTTGTGGAGATTGTTTTTCTCTTGTCACTCATTCCCCAAACCCCTTTTTCTCTGCTCTGTCCTTAAATTTCTTCCTCTCTCTCCCCTTCCTCTCTTCTCTGCAGCCATGGTGATGGTTCCTACACGAGAGTTGGCCCTGCAGGTGAGCCAGATCAGCATCCAGGTGAGCAAGCACATGGGTGGGGTCAAGGTCATGGCCACCACAGGAGGCACCAACCTGAGGGACGACATCATGCGTCTGGACGAGACTGGTAACTGCTACGGGGGAGAGGCAGTCGAAAGGGTTATAGAGTGGCTATAGTGTAGTGGCCTAACCAATGTGTGAAGAATTGCAGCTGATCATAGCTCTACAGACATTATGGATATTGTTTGCTTGTGTGACTGACACTGACACTTTGTTACTTTAACTTTAAATCTAGTTTGGCTGTCGATCAAGCGACTTGCCCATGTTACACAACAGCACATTGTGCAGCTCCTCATTATGTGCCTTTATATACTGCACTTACTAGGGCTGTAATGATCAGTCCCCGATTCAAATGTTTGATACACTACATGACCAAAAGGATGTGGACACCTGCCCGTCGAACATCTCATTCCAAAATCATAGGCATTAATATGGAGTTAGTCCTCCCTTGGGGCAGTTGGCATTCTCCTGGTATCTGCCAAACCCAGATTCGTCCTTAGGACTGCCAGATGGTGAAGCTTGATTCATCACTCCAGAGAATGCATTTCCACTGCTCCGGAATCCAATGCCGTCGAGCTTTATAACACTACTCCAGCTGACGCTTGGCATTGCGCATGGTGATTGATCTTAGGCTTGTGTGCGGCTGCTCGGCCATGGAAACACATTTCATGAAGCTCCCGACAAACAGTTCTTGTGCTGACGTTGCTTCAAGGTAGTTTGGAACTCCACAATGAGTGTTGCAACTTACGCACTACCACTTTGTTGCTGAGCCATTATTGCTCCTAGATGTTTCCGCTTCACAATAACAGCACAAACAGTTGACCGGGGCAGCTCTTGCGAGGCAGAGAATTTAAGAACTGACTTGTTGGAAAGATGGCATCTTGTGACGGTGCCACATTGAAAGTCACTGAGCTCTTTAGTAAGGCCATTCTACTGTTAATGTTTATCTATGGAGATTGCATGGCTGTTTTTATACACCGGTCTGCAACGGGTGTGGCTGAAATGGCCAAATCCACTAATTTGAAGAGGGGTCCACATACTTTTGTGTGTATATATAGTGTATGAGTTGTTTGGTCCGCTGTAATGATAGGTCCCTGATTCAAATGTTTAAGATATGAGTGCATTGATCCGCGGGACCCCAAACCGATCCAAATGTAGCATGCATTGTCAGAAAATCTATTCAAACGTTACGAATCGCCGGTATTTTTTATTTTTGCTCAAATTACTGTCTACCTTCTGAAAATACCTAATATTCTATGGCAACTGTGTTGTCTCCTTCAGTGTTGAACTAAGCATTTAATTATGTTGACAGTCATTGATCTAGAAGTAATTTTGCATGCCCAACAACCCCAGTCAATATCAGTAGCCTAGTCAAACTGCGTCCTATGTTCAGCTTCGCACGCTGACCAACGATGGGTAGGTCTATTCCTGATCTGGTATATCTGCGACTCACCTTCAGCATTCAAATGTTTGTAAAATGGCTTGCTCTATATTAGCCTTTATTAGTTGAGTGAAAACCAACTACATTTTCTAGGTTATTTTTTTAATCAAATGCACTTTTGAAAAGGTAGGTAGGCTACATGCTGATTAGAGCATACATTCTATTTTATTTGGATTGTTCAAGTTCCCCATCAGCAGTAGTTTTGCTTAAAACAATCTGTGTGTAGTCATTTTTAGATGCGTATATGGTAAAAGTTGGTAATTTCATAACGAGGACAGCAATCACTTTTTCTATCCGTACTACATGGTCGAAGCTAGAGAAGAATACAAGCTCGCTCAGAGTCCGTTAACTTCCAAACGGTCTAAATCAGGGGTATTCAACTCTTACCCTACGAGGTCCAGAGCCTGCTGGTTTTCTGTTCTACCTGATCATTAATCACACACGCCTGGTGTCGCAGGTCTAAATCAGCCCTGATTTATTTTGTTGTGCTATATATTCATTGGCTATGTCATAGCAAGATTTTTTAAATCAGTCCCTGATTTAGAATGAATAATGGGAAAATGCAGTGGAACTGACTTCAAGGTCCAGTGTTACGTTTCAGAAGTCTAAACCGGCCGATTATGAGACGGGTGAAACCAAAGTTGTGCTATTTATTCATTGGCTGTGTCATAGCAAGATTTTTTAAATTATTTATACATTACTAGCTCCTTTAACACTTAATCAGCAAAAATGACATTCATTAGTGGGTGATTTTCCTTATGGCTCAGATCAGATGCCTACAAGCATAATTTACACACAGCCTAGTGGTTAGAGCGTTGGCTGGATCGAATCCCCGAGCTGACATGGTCAAAATCTGTCGTTCTGCCCCTGAACATGGCACTTCCCCGGTAGGCCGTCATTGTAAATAAGGATTTGTTATTAACTTTTAACTAGGCAAGTCAGTTAAAACCTCTTAGCGCACGGATCCCGATTACGGAATCAAAATCGACAACATCTGGTGAAGTTGGAGCACGCCAAATTCAAATTACAAAATCGGAATTAAACATTCATGAACATACAAGTGTTATACATAATTTAAAAGCTTAACTTCTTGTTAATCCAACTGCGTTGTCAGATTTCAAAAAGGCTTTACGGCGAAAGCATACCGTGCGATTATCTGAGGACAGCGCCCCGCATACAAAAGCATTAACTTTTTCCAAACCAGCAGAGGCGTCAGAAATAACGTTAAAATAAATCGCTTAACTTTGAAGGTCTTCCTCTGTTTGCAATCCCAAGGGTCCCAGCTACGCAACAAATGGTTGTTTTGTTCGATAAAGTCCTTTATATCCCCAAAAAGTTGATTCGGTAATCCACAAGTTCAACATGCATACAAAGGAATCGCAAACGTTACCAATAAACTTTGTCCAAATAAGTCAAACAACGTTTCTATTCAATCCTCGGGTACCCTAATATGTAAATAAATCATCAAATTTAAGACGGCATGTAGTATGTTCAATACTGGAGATGAATAACGGGTGTGTGCCCTCATCCACGCGCGCCACAAGACTACAGTCAGACTATTGACATCTAGTGGAAGCCATAGGAACTGCAATCTGGGAGCTATTTATTTGTATATCCTATAGACAAGTGTTGAAATAAAGTGAGCCCCCCCCCCAAAAAAAAAGTCTGGATGGATTTTCCTCGCGTTTTCGCCTGCAATATCAGTTCAGTTATACTCACAGACATTATTTTAAGTTTTATAATCTTCAGAGTGTTTTCTATCCAATGCTACCAATTATATGCATATCCTAGCTTCTGGACCTGAGTAACAGGCAGTTTACTTTGGGCACGTCATTTATCCTAACCTCCGAACACTGCCCCCTAGCCCTAAGAGGTTTTAAATAAAATATAAAAAGCTCATGAGCTCCATCTACAGCAGATTTTAATTTAGAATGGAAAATGAATGTGTTTATGCAACAGATGTTAGTGCATCGCATCGATATATTCCTCTAATCCAGGGGTGGGCAATTCCAGTCCTCGAGGGCCTGATGTCAGTTTTACACCAGTTAACACGCCATACTCCAATAGTCACCTTGGGTCGGATTCACAAAAACCTTAAGAAATTTCTTACCTACCATTTTTTCGGTAACTGTAGACTTAAGAAAGTTAAGCAAAGTTGCTATTCCTCAAAATTATTGGAAATTAAGGTTTTTCCTAAGTTTCTTCCTAAGAAGAAATGGGATTCTTGAAAATAATGCTTAAGTACATTTCCAAGAAGAAATCCTAAACTTTAGCACAGCTAAACCCTTGTCTTGAGACAAATGGATACTTTTGTAGCCATGAACGTTTTCTTGCGCCACAGACAGTTGGCTACCGGATATTTAAATACAACAAGAATACAAATTAAACACGCATTAGCTAGCTAGAAAGTAATTAACAATATATTACAATATTCTAGAAGTGTTAAAATAGCTAGCGCTATCACGTCAATTTGCAAAGAAGAACATGGCTAACGTTAACGTCAGTAGCCATGTTGGCTAATATGTCTTTACACGTTAGCTAGCTAACGTAGCTAACTTACCGGTCGCGCAGTCCCTCTACCACCATCTCTGATGGACGACACCTTCTCCTCCAGCTGGTCCACATGAATGGTCTCTCAGCTCCCCCTTTTTTTTTTAAGGCGTCACTGTCCCTTGCCATACCCCCGACGGCACAGACACTCGGCCACTCAAACCCATCCTTTATTTTTGGTCTCTGCAGAGACTCCGCAGTTATCAAGTCTCCCCAACAGCAACCTTTTCCTGGCTGCTATTTCCTCCATCACTTAATCTCTTTTCTTTATTATCCGTTTATGATTTTGATATAGCTAGTCTGATGGCTATAATGTGTGAAGAAAAATAACCAAATCCGATAATCCCTGTCACATAGGCATATTTATTGCTTCAAGCACATCACTAATATCAATGCCACATGATATTTACAAAGTTCCTAAGAACATTGAGGAATTGCATTTACGGACTATCTTATGAACTTAAAAAAAAATCCTTAAACTTATGTTTTTTCATAATGTTTTGTGAATCTGGCCCCTAATCTTAAGTTTAGAATGCAATTTGATTAATCAGCTGTGTTTTCTAGGGATGGTGTCACACATTTTCTCCAATCAGGCCCTTGAGGACTGGAGTTGCCCACCCCTGCTCTAATCAAACCGAGTCACACTGAATCGTTTCAAACTAATACGTATCGTACCTGTATCGGAGACAATTTGTCTGGATGCGTAACAAATCGTCTTAAAAGGGAAAGATGCACATCCCTAGTACTTAATGTTTATTTTCATTCTTTTCTCTATCTCGTCCCTTGTCTCTCAGTGCATGTGGTGATAGCCACACCAGGCAGGATCCTGGACCTGATAAAGAAGGGCGTGGCCAAAGTGGATAAAGTCCAGATGATGGTGATGGATGAGGTGAGCGCCGCTGGTTGTTTTATTAAAGCGGCATATGTTATGAAATCTGGAAAGTGTGTGTATATATATATATTTGTTTTTTTTTCTACAGGAATAGTATTGGTTTAATAAGCCAAGTGAAAGTAGCCCCACTTTGCCACCTGCTGTCCCTTTTTTCAGGACCCTGTCCCTTTTTTCAGGACCCTGTCTTTAAAGATAATTCGTAAAAATCCAAATAACTTCACAGCTCTCCATTGTAAAGGTTTTAAACACTGTTTCCCATGTTCAATGAACCATAAACAACAATTAATGAACATGCACCTGTGGAAAAGTTAAGACACTGACAGCTTACAGACGGTAGGCAATTAAGGTTAGTCACAGTTATGAAAACTTAGGACACTAAAGAGGCCATTCTACGGACTGTAAAAACACCAAAAGAAAGATGCCCAGGGTTCCTGCTCATCTGCGTGAACGTGCCTTAGGCGTGCTGCAAGGAGGCATGAGGACTGCAGATGTGGCCAGGGCAATAAATTGAAATGTCTGTACTGTGAGATACCTAAGACAGCGCTACAGGACGGACAGCTGATCGTCCTTGCAGTGGCAGACCACTTGTAACAACGCCTGTACCGGATCGGTACATCTGAACATCACACCTGCGGGACAGGTACAGGATGGCATCAACTGCCCGAGTTACACCAGGAACGCACAATCCCTTCATCAGTGCTCAGACTGTCCGCAATAGGCTGAGAGAGGCTGGCAACAACGTCGCCAATGGGCACAAAACCCACAGTCGCTGGACCAGACAGGACTGGCAAAAAGTGCTCTTCACTGACGAGTTGCAGTTTTGTCTCACCAGGGGTGATGGTCGGATTCGCGTTTATCGTTGAAGAAATGAGCGTTACACCGAGGCCTGTACTCTGGAGCAGGGTCGATTTGGAGGTGGAGGGTCCGTCATGGTCTGGGGCGGTGTGTCACAGCATGAGGTTGTCATTGCAGGCAATCTCAACACTATGTGTTACAGGGAAGACATCCTCCTCCCTCATGTGGTACCCTTCCTGCAGGCTCATCCTGACATGACCCTCCAGCATGACAATGCCACCAGCCATACTGCTCGTTCTGTGCGTGATTTCCTGCAAGACAGGAATGTCAGTGTTCTGCCATGGCCAGCGAAGAGTCTGGATCTCAATCCCATTAAGCACGTCTGGGACCTGTTGGCTCGGAGGGTGAGGGCTAGCCCCCCCCCCCCCAAGAAATGTCCAGGAACTTGCAGGTGCATTGTTGGAAGAGTGGGGGAACATCTCACAGGAAGAACTGGCAAATCTGGTGCAGTCCATGAGGAGATGCACTGCAGTACTTAATGCAGCTGGTGGGCACACCAGATACTGACTGTTACTTTTGATTTTGACCCCACCTTTGTTCAGGGACACATTATTCAATTTCTGTTAGTCACATGTCAGTGGAACTTGTTCAGTTTCTCAGTTGTTAAATCTTATGGTCATACAAATATTTACACATGTTAAGTTTGCTTAAAATAAACGCAGTTGACAGTGCGAGAATGTATCTTTTTCTTTGCTGAGTTTAGTTAATGTGCTGAGGCTGCACTCAACTGGGTCATCAACAAATGTGTCCTGACTCTCTCTCTCTCTCTCTCCAGGCAGACAAGCTGCTGTCTCAGGACTTTGTGGTCCTGATCGAAGACATCATTAGCTTCCTGGCTAAGGGTCGTCAGATCCTACTCTACTCTGCCACCTTCCCCATCAGTGTGCAGAAGTTCATGGTGAGAGGACTTTCCATGATAACTGGGGGCTAGAGTACGAGAACAGGGGGAGACCAAGGGGGAGATGTGCATGGAGATTCAATGAGAGAAATGAGTCTGAATTAAAAGTTGACGACTGAATTGTCTTTACTTTCAATTGCAATATGTTTACCCCTTTCCCCCTCTCCAGGCGAAGCACCTTTCAAAGCCCTATGAGATCAACCTGATGGATGAGCTGACACTGAAGGGCATCACCCAGTACTACGCCTACGTCACTGAGAGGCAGAAAGTCCACTGCCTCAACACCCTCTTCTCCAGGGTGAGTGTGTCGAAAGCTGTGGAGGTAGTTTGTTGAGCTACATACAGTGCATTCGGAAAGTATTCAGACCCCTTGACTTTTGTCACATTTTGTTACTTTACAGCCTTATTCTAAAATGGATGACATAATTTTTTCCCTCATTAATCTACACGCACTACCCCATAATGACTAAGCGGAAACGTGTTTTTATAAATTTTTGCAAATGTATTAAAACATAAAAAACATACCTTACGTAAGTATTCAGACCCTTTGATGGGAGACTAGAAATTGAGCTCAGGTGCATCCTGTTTCCATTGATCATCCTTGATGTATAAAACAACTTGATTGGAGTCCACTTGTAAATTCAATTGATTGGACATGAATTGGAAAGAAACACACCTGTCTAGAATTGTCCGTTGCGCTCGGAGCCAGGATTGTGTCAAGACGCAGATCTGGGGAAGGGTACCAAAAATGTCTACAGCATTTAAGGTCCCCAAGAACAGTGGCCTCATCATTCTTAAATGGTAGACTCTTTCTAGAGCTGGCCTCCCGGCCACACAGCAATCGGGGGTGAAGGGCCTCGGTCAGGGAGGTGACCAAGAACCTAATGGTCAATCTGACATGGGAGAACCTTCCAGAAGGAAAAGCATCTCTGCAGCATTCCACCAATCAGGCTTTTATGGTAGTGGCCAGACGGAAGCCACTCCTCCGTAAAAGGCACATGACAGCCCGCTTGGAGTTTGCCAAAATGCACCTAAAGACTCAGACCATGAGAAACAAGATTCTCTGGTCTGATGAAACCAAGATTGCACTATTTGGGCTGAATACCAAGCGTAACATCTGGAGGAAACCTGCCACCATCTGTACAGGTAAGCATGGTGGTGGCAGTACCATGCTGTGGGGATGTTTTTCCTTAGGCAGGGACTGGGAGACTAGTCAGGATTGAGGGGCAAGATGAACGGAGCAAAGTACAGAGATCCTTGGTGAAAACCTTCACCCCAGTCTGATAACCTGCTCCAGAGCATTCAGGACAACATTCCAAGAAGACAATGACCCTCCGAACACAGCCAAGACAACGCAGGAGTCGCTTCGGGACAAGTCTCTGAATGTCCTTGAGTGGCCCAGCCAGAGCTCACACTTGAACCTGATCGAACATCTCTGGAGAGATCGAAAAATAGCTGTGTAAAGGTGCTTCAACAAAGTACTAAGGAAAGGGTCTGAATACTTACAGTTGAAGTCGGAAGTTTACATACACCTTAGCCAAATTCATTTAAACTCAGTTTTTCACAATTCCTGATCTTTAAACCTAGTAAAAATAGGTCAGTTAGGATCAGCACTTTTTTTAAAGAATGAAATGTCAGAATAATAATAGTGCTTTTATTTCTTTCATCGCTTTCCCAGTGGGTCAGAAGTTTACATACACTCAATTAGTATTTGGTAGCATTGCATTTTAAATTGTTTAACTTGGGTCAAATGTTTTGGGTAGCCTTCCACAAGCTTCCCACAATAAGTTGGGTGAATTTTGGCCCATTCCTCCTGACAGAGCTGGTGTAACTGAATCGGGTTTATAGGCCTCCTTGCTCACACACGCTTTTTCAGTTCTGCCCACAAATGTTCTATAGGATTGAAGTCCGGGCTTTGTGATGGCCACTCTAATACCTTGACTTTGCCACAACATTGGAAGTATGCTTGGGGTCATTGTCCATTTGGAAGAACCATTTGCGACCAAGCTTTAACTTCCTGACTGATGTCTGGATGTTGCTTCAATATATCCACATAATTTTCCATCCTTATGATGCCATCTATTTTGTGAAGTGCACCAGTCCCTCCTGCAGCAAAGCACCCCCACAACATGATGCTGCCACCCCCGTGCTTCACGGTTGGGATGGTGTTCTTTGGCTTGCAAGCGTCCCTCTTTTTCCTCCAAACATAACAATGGTCATTATGGCCAGACAGTTCTATTTTTGTTTCATCGGACCAGAGGACATTTCTCCAAAAAATACAATCTTTGTCCCCATGTGCAGTTGCAAACCGTAGTCTGGCTTTTTTTTATGGCGGTTTTGGAGCAGTGGCTTCTTCCTTGCTGTGCGGCCTTTCAGGTTATGTCGATATAGGACTCGTTTTACTGTGGATATAGATACATTTGTACCTGTTTCCTCCAGCATCTTCACAAGGTCCTTTGCTGTTGTTCTGGGATTGATTTGCACTTTTCGCACCAAAGTACGTTCATCTCTAGGAGACAGAATGCGTGTCCTTCCTGAGCGGTATGACGGCTGCGTTGTCCCATGGTGTTTATACTTGCGTACTATTGTTTGTACAGATGAACGTGGTACCTTCAGGCGTTTGGAAATTGCTCCCAAGGATGAACCAGACTTGTGGTCTACATTTCTTTGTGAGGTTTTGGCTGATTTTTCTTTTTGATTTTCTCATGATGTCAAGCAAAGAGGGACTGAGTTTGAAGGTAGGCCTTGAAATATATCCACAGGTACACCTATTGACTCAAATGATGTCTATCAGAAGCTTCTAAAGCCATGACATCATTTTAAAGAATTTTCCAAGCTGTTTAAAGGCAGAGTCAACTTAGTTTATGTGAACTTCTGACCCACTGGAGTTGTGATAGATTATTTCACTGTCTAAACAATTGTTGGAAAAATTACTTGTCGTACACAAAGTAGATGTCCTAATCGACTTACTAAAACTATAGTTTGTTAACAAGAAATTTGTGGAGTGGTTGAAAAGCTAGTTTTAATGGCTCCAACCTAAGTCCAACTTCAACTGTATGTAAATGTGAGGTTTTTAGAAATGTTAGCAAATGTATAAAAGGGTGTGTTTGCTTTGTCATCATGGGGTGTTGGTGTAGATTGATTAAAATTGACTTTCCCCCCCCCTCATCAATCTTAGAATATGGCTGTAATGTAACGGTGTGAAAAAAATCACAATGTCTGAATACTTTGACTGCACTACCTGCTTGATGAGTAACCTTGAAGGAACCTTGGGTCCCAGAGATATTGCCTCATGTTTTGCTAGATACTAACTCAAGGTGGGTTGGAAAAATGTGTTCCGTAACTGGTCCTTTACATACGCAGTCAAAAGCTCAAACTCTTTCATTCCTAGAGATATTGACAAATAGGAGAGCAGGAAGCCATGTTTCCTTCATCTGGGTCATCCATCCATTCATAATGAGTATGTTGTCTCATCAATGTGTCTTGTTCTCCAACAGCTCCAGATCAACCAGTCCATCATCTTCTGTAACTCCACACAGAGGGTTGAGCTGCTGGCCAAGAAGATAACCCAGCTGGGCTACTCCTGCTTCTACATCCACGCCAAGATGATGCAGGTCAGCTCAGCCGGCCCAGCCACTTGCACTTTAGATGTAGACAGCATGGAATACCTTCTCATTAGACAGTGTGTAGATCTATGTAGCCATGTTTTGCTAACCCTTGCACTGGTTTTGCCTTTGAAACAGGAGTATAGAAACCGTGTGTTCCATGACTTCAGAAACGGACTCTGCAGGAACTTGGTCTGCACTGGTAATGTATTTTACTCTTGAGTTGAATGATTGCTTGATTTTATTTTTTATAATTTAAAAATATATATAACCGATAGACTGATTGTTAAATTCTCTTGCCTCCCTGCTTAGATCTGTTCACCAGGGGAATTGACATTCAAGCGGTGAACGTAGTGATCAACTTTGACTTCCCCAAGAACGCTGAGACGTACCTGCATCGCATCGGCAGATCAGGTGAGACCATCCACTGCATTTTCATCACGCTGTCAAATAAGACCTACTGGAACATCATGGTCTTCTCCAGCTACCATCTGCTTTTCTCCTGGGTAAATGGTGTCAAATATAAGCCTGTTGCCTATTTTTAACACCTTTTCCAGGGCGGTTTGGTCACCTGGGTCTGGCCATCAACCTGATCACCTCTGAGGACCGCTTCAACCTGAAGTCCATCGAGGACCAGCTGGTGACTGACATTAAGCCAATCCCCGGCAGCATCGACAAGGGTCTGTACGTGGCCGAGTTCCACTCTGCCGACCCAGACGCAGAAGACGAGATCAGAGGCAAGGACGGCGAGTTAAGCGCAGCATAAATGGTAAGGTTTGACCATGTATGCAGAGATGAGTCTCCCACTAATAGAATGGACTGTGTAGTTATTTCACCTTTGTTTATTTCATATGTTGAGTCCTTTGACTCCTTGCTGGTCAGTGGTCATAAAACAAAGTAATTGGGGGCATTAGGGCCTGAACTGAGAAACGGTTCACTCATGTTCAGCCTGATAAAAGATTCTCGGTGGATAGGATTGTTGAATAGGCTTTGCTTCTGCTTTTGCAATTTGATAACATTGGTTCCTAACTGGAGCCGTATCTCTTTTCCAGGAGAACAAGAGGCGTCTGGCATTCATCACACCCATCCCCTGCTGTGCACAGATGTTTAGTTTCTGACCGAATATATAAAAAAATCTACAGGATGCATTTTTCCCCCCTTTTTTTTTTCCTTTTTCGGAGGGGCAAAGTTTAAAGCAGTGGTCAGTTTGTTTTGGCACAGTTTAAAGCTGTTTTTTAAACAACATGATATGTATCCAACCTGCCAACTGTCAATCATTTCAGTCTGCGGTTTTTCTGTATTGTCAGTGTATCACTGTAGTGGCTTCTTATACAGTCACATTTCATCATTTCCTGTTGAAAAGGCCCTCGCTTGTCAGGTTCACTTCCTATAGACTTATTTCTGAGCAGATGACTGTTGAGGAAACCAAAGCTGAACATGTTGATTAGGGAATATGGATTTACTCAAAAAAAACAAAAGTACCCCCTCTGCTTTAACTGCTGTTTGGGGGAAAGCTATCATGGTGCTATACGGTGGAAATACGAATAGAACTACATTTTAAAAGTTTGTTTTTAAGTGTTCATGCTGTGACTTTACATTCATACATGAAAGGCACCTACATGAATAGTTTGTCGCAGACGCACACGGATGAGTCCAATGAGTGTTGATTAGTTTACTTATTGTTTGTTTATATTTTACAGCCTCCTTAGTGGGCTATGGCACCAGACAGACCTGTAACTCTTTGGGCAACAGATCCCTTGGACAAGGAGATAATGGCAATAGAACCTGACATGAAGAGCCTGTATCAACAGGGCAAACTGTATTTAGATACACTGGCTGAAGCCAGTCATCCTATTCTATCGCTCTCTGACTCTTCTGTTCATCTCTCGCACTCTTAACTCACTCGCGTGCCTTAATCTAACCTCCGCTCTGTGTTCATACTGTACATCTGAAAGGATCTGTCTGTGTGAACCAGAGCTCCAGGAAGTAGCTTGAAAGTTCTAAAAAGAGCTTATGGTAATGTGTTCTTTAGATCTCACCTCAAGTCAGTGCTTGTTTTCTCGGCTTCCCAGAACTCCTCTGTGTTTTTAATATGTGGAGTAGTTGAAACTGATCTAAGGTAAATTTTGCATCCCCTCTCCTAGTGGTTAATATTAGGATTTGGGGATGAAAGATCTAGGGTCAGATTATCTGTAGCTTTTCAGAGACACCAGGGAGCAGAAATGGTCACACAGGGTGGGGGACCCTAATCTCTAACTCAAGAAGGGATTTGTTACACTACTGGCAATTGTCGTTGAGGAATCACAGCATTTCAGTCATATTTTCTCACAATTGTTATGCGATGTATTTTTCCTCTTTCGTACAGCTATATTGGGTAGTCTGACAGGACTGGTTGTGTTGAGGGAAGATTGTAGCAGTACTCTCATTGGCCAAAGTACAGATCTACTTTTAAAAGGATAAAATATTGCCAAATACAATCTTGTCTTATAGCGACAACCCTAACAGATCCTACAATCTTCAACATTAGAGATGTAGCAGATGGCTGGCCTCCGCATTGAGTTTAGCACCAGCAGAACCGAACAAGGACCATTGTCATGCATTATTTAAACAGCCTACAATACTGAGCACTGTTTCCCCATGTCTGGCTCTGGAGTATCCCTGTAAATACTGGAGTTTATTTAACTTATTCCATTGTCAATTATCCTCAATTGAGGCACTTGAGCACTGAAATGGGACTTATGATTTGAGCATTGTCAAGTGTCTGTGTTTAACCAATTAATAACGTTTTATCTCAGCACACCAGCCGCCCACAGCAACAAGCGATAGCTTTGGGACGAGGCTATAAAATGGACAAGAGAAGCAGCATTTGCCAGGGGTACTCCAGGGCCGACTATGGTAGACTTGACTATTTTTTTTCTTTTTTTTCCTATCCATTTTATTTGGTTTGAGTAATGCTCCTGTTGTTTTGTTGGCAGAGGTCACCTGCTTAGCTAAAGTGGTAGGAGGATGGCTAAGCAAAGTTTATTCTCGTGCCAATTGTGTCAATGCCAGCACCTTTGAAGGAATCAAATAAAGGCCTGCTGATTCTCTATCCCTGTGACTAAGTTTTTGTGTGTATTGGTTCATCACACTGAACGTTGTGTTTGTGTCAAGTTACACATTTTCAGTGGTCAGCTAACATTGTGGGAAGAATGCGTAACCTATTTGGCATAGGCCTGTCATGAAACTAGCTATATGTATACATTTAATTTGCTAGGTCAGATGTGGTGTTAATGATAAATTGGGAAAACATTCAAGATACCATAATATACAGTACCAGTCAAAAGTTTGGACACCTACTCATTCAAAAGTTTGGACACCTACTCATTCAAGAGTTTTTTTGCTATTTCCTACATTGTAGAATAGACATCAACTATGAAATAATACACACAGAATCATGTAGCAACCAGTGAAGTGTAAACAAGCCTAAATATTTTAGATTCTTCAAAGTAGCCACCCTTTGCCTTGACCGCTTTGTACACTCTTGGCATTCTCTCAACCAGCTCAATGAGGTAGTCTTAAGCAGTTTCCACATGCTGATCACTTGTTGGCTGCTTTTCCTTCACTCTGTGGTCCAACTCATTTCAATAGGGTTGAGGTTGGGTTTTTTGTGGAGGCCAGGTTATCTGATGCAGCATTCCATCACTCTCCTCCTTGGTCAAATAGCCCTTACACAGCCTGGAGGTGTGTTGGGTCATTGTCCTGTTGAAGAACAAATGATAGTCCCACTAAGCGCAAACCAGATGGTATGGCATATCACTGCAGACTGCTGGTTAACTGTGCCTTGAATTTGAAATCAGTGTCACCAGCAAAGCCCCATCACACCATCTCCATGCTTCGTGGTGGGAACCACACATGCGGAGATCAACCGTTTACCTACTCTGCGTCTCAAAGACACAGCGGTTGGAAGATCTTAAATTTGGACTCGTCAGACTAAAGGACGGATTTCCACTTGTCTAATGTCCATTGCTTGTGTTTCTTGGCCCAAGCAAGTCTTCTTATTGGTGTCCTTTTTTGGTTACATGATTCCATATTTGTTATTTCATATTTTTTATGTCTTCACTCTTATTCTAATGTAGATTTTTTATATATATTTTTTTTTAACCTGGAGTAGGTGTGTTCAAACTTGACTGGTACTGTACATTCTACATGTAGAAAGAATCACAGGAAGACGAGCACTGTATAGGAAGATTACCCTGGGAATGTCTTACCTCATGGGAATGAATGAAGCAACCGATTGGAAGGCGCAAAATAAGCCTATTAATGTCGTATTCAGGTGTTAGTAGGAAACTCGTAGATGTTGGACTTGCTAACTGGCTGTAGTTATACACGTGTTGCATTCAAACCATACCTCAGTGGTGCAGCAACTTAGTGTTCAACGAGATAGTAGATCAGTCATTTCAGAGTTCCGACTAGGACATGAACCCAGCACAACACGCAATATTTAGGATTTTCCTAGTAGTTGGATGTGCTGGCCAATGGTGGTTGAGTTTGTAGGTACACTACCCAATCCATGTGGTTATAGGGGATGGAGGGCGGGCCTAAACGTGCACTGGAAGGTTGTGGTTGAAAGTTGCCGGTGTGTATCTAGAATTACCGCCGGACACGCACGAACAGTCAACGTGAGTAGCTCGCTAACACATTTGAAGGACAGTTACATGAAACGGACAACTGTAAAACCGATGTCTTTATTACAGATAGCTGATGGTGTTACAGTTTTGTTGTCAGAAGCATGTACAGTGCTGCAATTGTTATCGCTAGCAACATTAGCAAGCTAACGTTAGCTCAGTCAGTAACCGTCAGTCAAGTCGACCAGGTCTCAGAGCATTTCGTATTATTCTGTACGTACATCCGAGACACTCCATTAAGTATGATACAGTATCTTACGTTTGGTATGGTTCCATAAGACAGATGGTTCCTTAAGGCCACAACGAAAGGGGGTTGGTTTGGGTGGGTGGGCATTTGCTATCTAGCTAACGTTACGTGTTTGGCTTAAATACACGTTGGCCTTGACCTAGCTGTGTTAGTCTTTGTCCCAGTTAATGCATAGAGTTGGATAGCTAGCCACTAGAACTATTAACATAATATCAAGTATCTCACCCCTTCTCTCTCTCTCATCCTGCTTCAGCATGGGCAGTGTGTTGGCTGCCAGCTCCCCCCCTCCCCCAGGCAGTGGTGTTGTCCAGGGGGCCCCTGGGTTGGTGTCTGCCCCCCCAGGGTTCTCCATGCCCTCCGTCCCTCCCCCCTCTGTCCCCGGACAGCCAGCGGGTGAGACGGGGAGCCCCCTCCCCAACCCTGGTACCTATGAGGAGTGTCATCGCAAGTGCAAAGGTAAGGATCATACACAGTCATATCATGCGGTACGCCATCAGAGTTGTACAGGTGCATCTTTCCTGTTCGAATAGACTGGGCAATGACATGGCAGATTTTATGCTCTTATTTATTTGAGAGGTGTGTTTTTCCTCTGACGTAAAATGTTTTCTGTCCCATATTTTAGATTGTATTAAATGTTAAAATTGTTTGCATTAAATAGTTTCAGTTTTAACCATAGACTTGGACAACTCTAGTGCCCAAAAGGCAGATTTAGCAAGGGCATCACCATTGATGACTTTCACCATTTTGAAATCAACTGGTGGGGCTATTGGTTAAGGAAGGATCACATAATTCCTTCCAGGTCATCAGGAGGGATCAGCCCATGAATTATACGTGTGAGCAAACATTCCTAAACTGCAGGTGGCAGTAAATCACCAACCTTTCCTTTATACCTGTTAAAACAACTCACTCCATGTGGCAGATTGCACCCTTTCAGTTTGTTTACCAACTCAGAGTTAGTAGAAGATGAAAATGCACTACTTCCAAATGGAGATGGCCTCAATGGCGGCAACCTTTCTCTCACAGACGCCATAATGGGACCGATACAAAGTTGTGTCCTCTAACTATCTCTGGTTCTAACGTCATTTCAGAGGTGTTCCCCATCCAGATGGAAGGAGTGCGACTGGTGGTCAACAAGGGCCTGAGTAATCACTTCCAGGTCAGTTGTGGAGCTAGAGGAATATATATTCTAGATGCAGCCACAGTCAGTAAGTTAAAGTCAGCGTTAGTATGCATTCTGTGCGAGCTATTATAAAATTAAAAGGAACTATCTGACCCTCAAGGCTGTAAAGCTCAAGGTGATGATTGTCCTATTTCATATGGATCAGAATACTATATTGTTTGCCACTTTATTGGATGTCTGCTGTATCTGTTCTACAGGTCAGTCATACAGTCACTCTCAGCTCCTTGGCTGAATCTGGCTACCGGTTTGGTGCCACCTACGTGGGCACTCAACAGACAGGACCTGCTGAGGTAAACTGTCACTTGACTGGTCTGGAAAATGTCTCTCAGACACTTTATCCTAATATTATTATATTCTAATAAAATTGTTGATGTACGTGTTGAACCCCCCCCACCCCCAGTCCTTCCCAGTCATGGTGGGAGACATGGACAACACTGGTAGTCTGAACGCCCAGGTTATCCACCAGCTCACCAGCGCTGTGCGCTCTAAAATAGCCATCCAGGTACGTCACTGTGAAGAGCGGGGAACGCCACACCAGGATCAGGAAGTTTATATATTCAACTTACTGTTTAATCTGTCCATTTCCAATAATGTGTTTGTTATTTCAACAGACTCAACAGCACAAGTTTGTGAACTGGCAGTGTGACATGGAGTATCGTGGTGATGACTTCACCTCTGCTGTTACCCTGGGCAACCCAGACGTCCTCCTCGGCTCTGGTAGGATTGTTTTCTCATCAGGCTTCACTGGTGGTCCATGATGCTGCAAAACGACCCATCTCTCCTACAAGCACATTTGTGTGGAAGCTTCATCACTTACAGCAATAATGTTCTTGTTACCCAGCCTTTTGAACACATGTTATGATGGCCTCTGTAAACAGAGTGAACAGGCTGGTTATTATTCAGACATGAGTCCTTTATTCTTGTGCTCTATTGTAAGATCTATGATGATGATGCTGTCCTCAGGTATTATCGTGGCTCACTACCTCCAGTCCATCAGTCCAGCCCTGGCGTTGGGAGGAGAGCTGGTCTACCACCGGAGGCCTGGGGAGGAGGGAGCAGTCACCTCCCTAATGGGCAGATACACAGGTGAGACCCACTCTGACCCACACCACACCACCTCACCTTCTGTTAGAGCCAGGAGTTTTTTACTGGTCAGGTCACTGAGATTAATATTCTTCTTGTTTTTCCTCCAGGCAATAATTATGTTGCCACATTGACTCTAGGAGGTGCTGGTGCTCATGCAACGTACTACCACAGAGCCAATGACCAGGTACCCAAACTAAGCTATCCTATCACCTCTACCTTGCCCCCAGTCTAGACCACAAAACTCCTCAAGCTTTAGTGTGGATCACTGTGCAAAATAGTTGGGAATCCACTGGTAACCTACCATCTCTAGACCACGACTACAGGCACAGTACCATCCCTCGCCTATGAGTTGAGTGCTTAGTGGAAAGTCTGTGACCACGCCTTTACTGACATGGAGGTGTTAGCCCACTGAAATACTTGAGGCTATGTAGCACCACAGTGCTAGGTCTGTTTGTGAGACCATCTTGTTGTCCTACTACCAACTCAGCTGCAGCTGGGGGTGGAGTTTGAGGGCAGCATGCGGACGCAGGAGACCGCAGTATCGTTTGGGTACCAACTGGACCTCCCTAAAGCCAACCTGCTCTTTAAAGGTAAACCACTGTCTGTACCTCTACAGCAAAGCCATTCTTTCAGACCTCAAGGGTTCATTGATCCATTTGTCATTGATTGTCCAGAGTTCATCCACCTGTTGTCCCATGTCTGAATTATTTCCTGATCATTCCCTCCCCTCCATCCCTGTCTCCAGGTTCGGTAGACAGTAACTGGGTGGTGGGGGCGGTCCTGGAGAAGAAGCTGCTGCCTCTGCCTCTCTCCTTGGCCCTGGGAGCCTTCCTTAACCAAAAGAAGAACAAGTTCCAGTGTGGCTTCAATGTCACCGTCGGCTAGACCTCCACAGACCTCCTCCAGCCGCCTCCGACACACTGGGCCATGCTTGGACCAGCACAGACACACAGTCCTGGGCTTGTCATGTATGTATCTACTGGATTCAGAGACTCTCCTATAACTGTCAATTGTGGGGCAGAGAGTGAGTGAGGGGGTTACTCTATACCAAGGAGCCAGGCCTACATATTGTAGCACAAGTCTATTTCCTTCTGGTATATATGTGATACCCAACGAATAGAGAGCATCAGGTGATGCAGTCCAACATGTGATTAGACAAATATTGTCGCTGTCTGATAACCGCATCGCAATTTCCAAACAATACAGAAACTTAAGGGGGAAAAAAATAGGGCTATATTTTACTGTTAACGAATATATAGTTACTGAACTTCAGAAGCATTTTGAATACATTTTCTTGGTCCTAGAGTCATGAAATGTTCAGAGTACACTGAGTGCAGTTACTGCTTTCAATATATGTAATAGAAATTGGCAGAAATGGAGTTGAGGTTCACCAGACCGTGACAATATGATTATGAAATGCATTTAGAATCATAAATAAACAACTTTTGTATCTTTGGTTTTTGACGTTGTTAAAGACCATTAAGGACTGGTTGTGTGTCTGTGTGGTGCTATGAATGAGAAGAAATAGCAGTGCATAGGAAAATAACTTCATGTAGAAAAATATTTATCAATTATACATATTATTCAAAGTAAACCAGAAAAGAAAAAGCATCATGAATTTCAATTAAGGTGACAGCATTCAAGAACTCCAGTTTCCAAACAGCCCATCACACACGGTGATAACAGTTCTGAATTAAGTCTATTCAGGAAACTGCAATAACGTTCATTCTTCCAGTGTAGGTTTCATTGCATATGGATTTGTAAGGAGACTAATGCAGTCACATGACAAATACATCCAGCTGAGATCTAGAGGTACATAATCATACTGGCATAGGCTCTATAGTCCAACAGTAGTAAACAAACTATCTTCTTGTTTCAAGCTCAAGTCCTTCTAGTCACCAACCAATAACTCAAACAGTGGTGGAACCTAACTCAGCAGGGACACTGAAAGCGCACCTCTTTGTCAACTGTTACCTTTGCCCATGCTGCTGCTGACACTCATGATGGAGACATCTGATTGGTCACTGCATTGGCTGGAGGGCCGGGATTGGCCAGGGGTCATTTGGGAGGCAGTAGAGACAGTGGCTGGGTAAGGGATGTTGGTGTGGAGGAGGATAAAGGGAGGCTCTGGATAAAGATGTCTCTGGACTCCAGGGGAGTAGTAGGCTAGTAAATGTCCTATAGGAGCATCAGTGATGGGGGACTGGTGGTGCATTGCTGGAGGGTAGCTGTGGGTCACTGAGCTGTGGGACCTTCTCTGGGCCAGGCTGATGTCCACTGCAGTCATCCTGTTAGAGTCAAGCCTCACCGGCAGCTGCTCGCTCTCCCGGATCTTCATTGGAGACTGACGGCCTGACAGGCTCTCTGCTGATTGGCTGTGAGGAGAGGGAGTGGGAGGTGCCCTGGGGGAATGGGACGAGCTGCAGTGAAGAGGCGAAGCTGTAGGAGTGGCCAATGGTGAAAGGCCTAGGCTGGGAGATGGAGAACCTGGGGACAGAGGAGGGATGTGATGAGTTAACTGTGTGCCCGAATGCATGATGCACATCAAAATACGTGCTCGTCTCACCATTACCTCTGTTCTGTGACTGGGGTGTGCTCCTGTGTGGTGAGGCTGGTACACACTGAGCTTTGGGCTGCTGGTTTCTGGAGCCCTTCCCTCGTAGTACATCTGTTACCTGAGGACAGCGATCTAAAGGGTTAGGTTACCTGAGGACACACATTAACAGTGCTGCAATGACAACTAGTGAGTTCACTGCATCTGTGGGGCCTGCTACTGAGTGATCGCATTCCTTAGATTATTTGTGTTTTATTGTTGGTACAGTTTGTTGTTGTGATGACAAGAAAATCATTATTAGGTACAGCCACTAGAGGGAAGCACCCACAAGGATTAGTTCAGTCCTATGTCCACACTATCGTTCATTTAACCCATTTAACTTCTCTAGGATAGGGGGCAGCATTTTCACGTTTGGATGAAAAGCGTGCCCAGCGTAAACTGTCTCCTACTCAGTCCCAGATGCTAATATATGCATATTATTAGTAGTATTGGATAGAAAACACTCTGAAGTTTCTAAAACTGTTTGAAATTGTCTGTGACTATAACAGAACTTATTTGGCAGGCAAAACCCAGAGGACAAACCATTCAGATTTTTTTCTTTTGGAGGTCACTCTTTTCAATGGTTTTTCATTGGGAATACAGATTTCTAAGGGACCTTCCTGCAGTTCCTATCGCTTCCACTGGATGTCAACAGTCTTTAGAAATTGGTTGAGGTTTTTCCTTTGAGAAATTAAGAAGTAGCCATGTTCAGAATGAGGCTCCAGTGAAGTGTACTGTTTGTTAGAGGCGTGTGACCAGAAAGCATGCTACACATTGTTTTCCTCCGGTATTGAACACAGATCATACCGTCTTCAATTATATCGATTATTTACATTAAAAAATACCTAAAGTAGTTTGAAATGTTTGGACTAAGCTTACAGGTAACTTTTGAGATATTTTGTAGTCACGTTGTGCAAGTTGGAACCGGTGTTTTTCTGAATCAAACGCGCCAAATAAATGGACGTTTATCGGCGGAATTAATCGAACAAAAGGACCATTTGTGATGTTTATGGGACATATTGGAGTGCCAACAGAAGAAGCTCGTCAAAGGTAAGGCATGAATTATATCTTTATCTCTGCGTTTTGTGTCGAGCCGGGAGTGTTGAAATATGATGGTCTGTGATTGTTAGCTGAGGTGCTATCCTCAGATAATAGCATTGTTTGCTTTCGCCGTAAAGCATTTTTGAAATCTGACACGTTGGCTGGATTCACAACAAGTGTAGCTTTAATTTGGTATATTGAATGTGTGATTTCATGAAAGTTAAATTTTTATAGTAATTTATTTGAATTTGGCGCTCTGCATTTTCACGATGTTGGCCAGGTGGGACGCTACCGTCCCACATATCCCATAGAGGTTAACCCATGTATAAAGCTATTGATTGGTGTGAAACAGAGAAAGATCCTCTGCCATAGATCCAGTGCATTCATTTTCTCCTCCCTCACCTTCTTGTTCTTGGCCACCATCGCGGGGGTGTCATTGTGGTAGTTCTTCACACTGCTGTCGGCTCTGTTCTTCAGTAGCAGCCTGGCTGTGTCTACCTGGCCTCGCCCACAGGCACAGTGCAGGGCCGTGTTCCCACTGTACGACTGGCCATTCACATTACAGTCATTCTGATGAGGAGGGGGCAGGGAGAGAGGAAGCGGGAGATTGTTGAGAAGATGTAAAAATAAGTAACACGGTCAGTCTTGGATGGCGATGTGTAACTAAACCGAATCACTTTGAACATTTTTCTTGTAAAGCATCTTCCCAGAAAGGAAAGATAAACCTAAAGGGGAACAGGGGAGGATCTACAGACCATTTTAAATATAGATGAGCTGACTTAGAACAGCTGAGTCACATACAACACACGTAGCCTTACCTCTATGAGGAAGTGCACCATGTCCATATTGTGGTTCTCTACTGCGTGTATGAGAGGACTGTGGCCACTCTTGATGTCCTGCTTAGAGAGAGGAGAAATGGGGACACTCTGTAAAGTGGAACAGGAATTAATCTGAGTATTACCTGGTATTGAGTAATTGGATGATGCAGTAGGTTCAGTATGCCAGAATAACTCAAAGCCCATTTGAAATGGCCCAGCATTAAGGGGAGAGATGGAGAGTTAGGTAGGGGAGGAAGGTGACTGACCATAGCGTTGATGTCCGCCCCAGCATCCAGCAGCATTCTGACCAGCTCCTTGTGTCCACCCTGTACAGCTAGGTGGAGAGGGGATAGGCCTGGAGAGAGGGGGGGACGATAAGCAGTTAGGGAGAGAATCACACGCGAACACGCTCCAGAGCCCATGTGTATTCTAGGGGTTTTCTGCTGTTTTGAGTACAAGGCAAACCAGGCTGTGCCCAGACTTGTCACACTGGCATACAGACCACAACAGCAGGAAATGCCCTAGTCCCCTCTCTGCCTCACACACCCACCACCATGGGACCCACAGCATGAGTCAAACAGGGGGGATAATGTGTGCTACATATAACGTTAGTATCTGTGTCGCAACTCAGAAATATTCCCACATGAATATGGGAATTCCTATACATTATGTATGAATGTTGTAAACATTGTGGGGGGGTTACTGGCTTTATTTAGGGTAGTAGTATACATCCTAGATCTATTGTTTTAGTCATGTCTGGCATGACTATCACAAAGGAGCTGGCTGTTTCTGCTATAACATTCCAATGTGACCTAATTGACAGTCTAAGGGGAATTTATGAATTTTATTTAAATTAATCCCCTGAATTGTCTCAATTGAAACGGAATTGAGGCCAATTTAGTAGCAGTAGTAACTTACCCTCATAGTTCCTGACCTCCAGGCAAGTCAAGATGGAGGGGTGGGAAAGGACCACAGAGAGGCAGGCCTGCTGGCCGTGTTCACAGCAGAGGTGGACCGTTGTCTGACCGTTACGGTCCAGAGCCTGCGGGTCAGCACCCGCACGCAGCAACGCCCCCACCAGGTGGGCCTGATGGGTAATCACAGCCAGATGAAGAGGGGTCTGAGAAAGAGGGAGATAGAAAATGTATCTTTAGACAATCATTAAACAAGAACATTTGAAAACCAGGGGCCTCAACTGTAAATTTCACACTAAATATCTGCGGTCACTATTTATGAAAAGACTGCACACGCACAAAAATATTGAGATTTATAAACTTGGCGCACGCATGTTTCCTGGTTGTGTGCCCCTTTACTCTTTCTCCTTGTAGGCCTATGCTACCTCGTGAGTATTAAACCATCACAGAAAAGGTGAGGGATTTTTTATGCAATGATCATGGAAGTGAAAAATAATAGCCCAGGAATTAGATGCCCATTTCTAATTATTTTAAAATGTAAAGATAAATTAAATAGATTCTCACTAAAGGCAAATGATTGCAACTTGTTTATTGTTATGAATAAGCGTGTCCATCATATCCCCTATTTGCACAAAATACTAATCTACTTGCCTGCTTGCAATGCAATACTTCAACCACTAGAAAATGTGCATACACATGGTCTAAAGTTTGCGGAGTCATAAATTATAAATGCCAACTTTTGCGTGAACGCATGTTTGCGGGTATATTTTGAACATACGCACGGTTTATAAATGAGGTAAACCATTTTTTCTTTAAAAAGAGCGGAGGAAGAATAGTGTATTACTCCTGTTAATGGTATTTCATCTCCATCCTGTTCTGCAGGGGGAAGGTCACAAGAGCTTATAAACAATGGGCTAGATAAGGTTGGGCATGCGTCCCCAAACAAACCAGAGCCGCCCAGTCAGGGCACAGAGGGCTTTCTGGCTTTATCAGCATTAGACATCGGCAGACAAAGATGAACACCACACGGGATGGTAAACACACCATCAAAGTCCAAAATACAAAACAGCTAGGAGATGAAGATGCCCCATAAATGTTTTTTCTTGTTTCAAAATTAGGTGCACCTAAAGTATTTGAAAGAACTAATGCTGTTTCGAACCAGGTCGAATGTGATCAATGATAAGGTTAAACCTGTTTTGGTGTCAGGAACAGACCATGTTGTGTAGGAAAGCCCGGGACCCGACCCAGGTGATTCCAGAGACATACCACTATGCAGGGGATTGCAGATTCAAATCCCTAGACGGGTTTACTGAAAGCACTTGAGCAATCCAGGATCTTCCAGAGATGGCCAATGATGAATTAATTCATAAAACCTGATTTGATAAATGTTAACTTTGTCAGTGGTCTGCAGAAAGGGTTTAGGGAAGTCACTTGATCTGGAATCTATCATTAATCATACTGAACAATCTCAGTGGTCAGGATGATAATTTAGTTTCACTTTTGATTCAGGAAAAGCACATATTTACAGTGTGTGTGTTGGGGGGGGGGGGGGGGGGCGCTATGTTACAGTAAAGAACAGCAGTAAAATACCAAAGCACTGGTGGGAGGAAACACTGGTGAAATGCCTCCAATGTCTCAATGCCAGTGGCCTTCACTTCCTGAGAAAACACTTCTATTTCCCTGAATCGTCAGTTACTCATGACTGATCACACACACCCTAGTGTTTGACCTCCCATGAACTACCAACAGTCTGACTCCGTCATCTTGTACTTCCTAGAATGTCCCTGAACATGAAGCCGTAAAGGACGTAACCGGCAACATGTCACAATACTTAATCAAAGGCACAGGTCAAATAAAGGCTTTTATGATGGTCCAAAAACACTCCAAAGTTCATTGAGTTTAGTACTAGCTTCCTGTAAACCATTCCAGAATGACAAACAAAAACAGCACTGATAAGAGGGGCAGAGAGTGGGGAGGGAGAGAAGGGGGAGTATAGGGTAAGAAAGCCAGGGAGAGGAATAGCTGGAAGCAGTATAGGCAAGGGGAAAGACGGAATAAGAGGGAAAATCCCTTCCCTCTCCCCTGCTGGCTGTGTATCCACAGAGTTACATTCCAATGAAATGAGTGGATAAACCAGAAGAACAGAGGAGTGGAGGGGAGAGTTCTAGGTATGAGGAAAAGCCTTGAACGGGTGGTTGTGTGCCAGACAAAGATAAGGATACAAAGAACAGGGGGAGGAGAAGGAGGTAAAAACAATTAAATTAAAGGTGTGCATAGGGTGTACTTCCTGTTAATGTTCTAGTTGTGAAACTTCCCAGGAAAGACTAACAAAGTCCCTTACCATACCATGGAAGAGCTCATTTTACTAGTTCTTTACAAGTTTCTATAATTTATGCAGTTACAGGAGGGGTCAACTCACAATGTACTGAGATACAATCAGAGAGAGAGATGGAGAATAGCGCAGAAAGGGAAAGTCCCTGATTCTACCCTCAACCTCAGCAACAACGTATGTTGAGAAACAGCGCAGAGCGGGGGGGGTCGGGGGGGGATCATGTGACTTCTCAGAATGAGGATACTAAGTGCACATACACATGCACTGTAGAAGCCTCACACAATACACTGCATGCCACAAGCACACCCACACAGACAGATAAAACATAATGTACAAAGTGGCAACAGTAGCGTTAAGTACATGGTCATTAATTTGCAATATCTGAACAGTTTCCAGGGAACTTGAATAACCTAACATGGGAGTAGCATTGGCCAGAGAGAATTGGGAAGTGCACCAGCTAGTAGATGTTAGTAGTAGTGACAGTGTGGGAGTATCAAACAGCTGTTTCATAGCACCAGTGCTGCAGCTGATCTGGTAGTCGCACAATGTGCACATGCAACTCAGTACTGATATTAACTCTGTCGAACCGTTTAATTAAAGTGACCACTGAAGTATTGTTTGGACTGCACAACACATATTGAACTGCTAGAGAAAGTAGTTTTTTTGCTGACATAGTATGATTATCTGGCATTGTCAAAAGAGCTTGGCAGGCTTTATGTAAAAGTATTGTGGAGTGTGTTTAAGATTTTTACTTGGGATTACAGACTATCCTATATAGTCATTTACTTTGTAATTATCACTGCCAAATCTAATAAACAATTAGAAAATGGGTTCTCAGGCTTGGCAAGAGGTCTGTGCTAGATAACAAACGACCCTATCTGGTAGTCACATCGTGGCGAGCATCTGTCTCAGCCTGGACTGAAATCTCCCCCTGGCTCCTCACATGGCACGAACGTATAGAGCCTGTCTGCTAGACTATGCACTACAGACAGGATATCACTGTAAATGCCTCAGTCTCACCTCAATGGTGAGAACACACAACAAATGGTACCGACATTATTTCTGGTAAGTGAGGAATGTGTTGTCTGAAACCCCAGTTCTGTGTGTATGAAGGGTTCAGGGTGACTTCTCTGGGGTGATTAGGCAGACTAACAGCTGCAGAGGGAATGTGGCATTGACAGGGCGTGGTGGCACGCTGGAGGGAGGAAGAGGACTCATTTGAAAGTGATGGGAAAAGGCCATGGGGCATTGATGGACTGGGAAAGGTGCAGAAGATGGAACCCAACAGAAAAGAGAACAGACCACAAATCAACATCCCTTCAGAACACACAGCCCTGAACAAAGGATACCAATCATAGCACATCCTTCCAAGCAATAGGCTTGCGCGTGTGACTTCGGCCTGCGTTATGCACAGGTAACCAGAAACTGTACATTTCTTCTGATAACCGGCAGCCGAGAGGTGTCTGTGTACGGTAAAGAAGCTGGGCGAGGAGGAAATCAAGGACTTCCTCTTTCACACCTTTCCTTATTGTGCTCTGAAGTCTGCAGTGAGTGGCAGGTGTGTGTGTGCGTACATGTTTTCCTATATTATCAGGACCCCAATGTCCTAACATTTCACTGTAATGTCCTGAAAAGGTAGGAAAACAAATGCTCTTTTAAGCTTAAGAGTTTTGGGGTTAGGGAAAATATGATTTTTACACTCCAAAAACTCCTGACATTTCTGAAAACACAGCTGTGTGTGCTCGTGCATGTATCTCACCTGTCTCAGGTTGTTGTAGATGTCCAGGTCTGTGTGAACCAGTCCCAGGAGAAGGATCATTCTTTGGATCTGAGCGTCCTGCCCCTGCACCACTGCTATGTGAAGAGCCCTGTAACACACACACCCCCAAGTCAAAACTACACAAAAAAATAAAACATTCTTCCACACACAAATTCTGATATTTAAACCAATAAATGCACAAAATAAATTGACACACATTCTTTTAACACAACTCCAGCATGATTGTAAAGTGGCTGCTGATATGTCCTGACACAGAAACCCCCTGACTAACCTTTAAGCCAGAGAAATCCTACGGACTACAAACTGACTGACACACTAACTGGCATGTGATGGCTGGCTGGCTGTGTGTAAAACCGTTACACAATTGCAGTAGAAAGTTTACACAAGCCTACAATATGTTTTGACAAATTCAGGCTAACCCATAACCTATATATTACTGAATGACCGAGTATTGGCCAACTTCACTTGACCTATGACCTGATTCTCCACAACTGACAGTTAGGCTGAGAGGAGAGCAGTGTGGTGGGTGACTCATTACAAAGCCTGTTAAACTGATCAAGGTGACTAGGAAACTGCTATTTATATGGTATGTAAAGTGAAAGAACAGAGGTCAAACATAGGAATAAGGAAGAATGACAGGAGTTCTTGAAAAAATATATTATCAGAAGCTAATTTCAGTAAACTCGTTTGGTTTGGTGTAATTTCCTGTTGTGTGACAATGGCACAGCCCTCTGTATTGGGGAAGATAATCACCATTAAACCATTAGAACTACGGTCTCTATTAGGGGCTTTCTGTGTGTTTTCATGTCTTTCAGCTTCCTCCAATGAATATCAATCGTAAATGCAGAACAAGAGAAAAAAGGTTATGACAGGAAATTGGGTAGGGACATTTTGAGAGAATGATTTAAAAGTACCTTCACTGAGAATTTGGGTTAGCACAAATTTACGGTAATGTACTTTTGTCTACTTCCTGATCTGTTGTCCATTAAACAGAGTTACAACAGACTAAAGAACATATTGGTGTTTGGCATGTCTACCTACTGCACATACAACTAAAGACAGTCTGAGGAGATGAGTAACAACATATTTGCATACTGCAAAGAGGAAATGGAAGATAAAGAAAATAGGTAGGCCTACACACAGAGACCATCTTTCATGCATTGCTCAAAGACAACTCTGACAGCTCTAATACAAAACAAATTTAGCAGAAAACCTTTTTAAATCTCCAGCATCTACCTTGTTGGCTTTTTAAACACTGGTCACAAATGGTACGTGCTGCAAGCCTACACAATACAAATGTTATGTCCTGAGACAAAACATTTGTCATCCTCTTTCAAAGAGTTGTGAGTTATGTCATACATTCCTCCACATAACTACACTGAACAAAAATATAAACACAACATGTAAAGTTCCATGAGCTGAAATTAAAGATCCAAGAAATGTTCCAAAATCTTATTTCTCAAATTCTTTACACATGTTTACATCCCTGTCAGTGGGTATTTCTTCTTTGCCAAGATAATCCATCCACGTGACAAGTGTGGGATTGATTAAACAGGATGATCAGTATCTGACCGTAAGGCGCTACATAGGGTAGTGCGTACGGCTCAATACATCACTTGGGCCAAGCTTCCTGCCATCCAGGACCTATATACCAGGCGGTGTCAGAGAAAGGCCCAAAAAATTGTCAAAGACTCCAGTCACCCTAGTCATAGACTGTTCTCTCTGCTACTGCATGGCAAGCGGTACCGGAGCGCCAAGTCTATGTCCAAAAGGCTCCTTAACAGCTTCTACCCCCAAGCTATAAGACTGCTGAACAATTTATCAAATGGCCACCCGAACTATTAACATTGACACCGCCCCCCCCCATTTGTTTTTACACTGCTGCTACCCCTACATATTTACTCAGTACCGGTGCCTCCTGTATATAGCCTCGTTATTGTTATGTAATTCAACTGTGTAACTTTTTATTTTTACCTTAGTAAATATTTTCTTAACTCTATTTCTTGAACTGTACTGTTGGTTATGGGCTTGTAAGTAAGCATTTCACGGTAAGGTCTACACCTGTTGTAGTTGGCGCATGTGACAAATAAAATTTGATATGGGCACCTTTTGCTTGGGACAATAAAAGGCGACTAAAATGTGCAGTTTTGTCACAACACAGTGCCACGGGTGTGGCACAGTGCCACGGGTGCCACGGGAGCATGCAACTGGTATGCTGACTGCAGGAATGTTCACCAGAGCTTTTGCCAGAGAATTGAATGTTCATTTCTCTACCATAAGCCACCAACGTAATTTGGTAGTATGTCCAACCAACCTCATAACGTGTATGGTGTTGTGTGGACGAGTGGTTTGCTGATGTCAATGTTGTAAATGGAGTGACGGTGGGGTTATGGTATTTTTTTTATTAACCTTTATTTAACTAGGCAAGTCAGTTAAGAACAAATTCGTACTTACAATGACGGCCTAGGAACAGTAGGTTAACTGCCTTGTTCAGGAGCAGAATGACAGATTTTTACCTTGTCAGCTCGGGGATTCAATCTTGCAACCTTTCGGTTACTAGTCCAACGCTCTAACCACTATGCTATCTGCCTCCCCGGTATGGGCAGGCATAAGCTACGGACAACAAACACAATTGAATTTTATCAATGAAAAGTTGAATAATCAGAGATACCGTGACATGATACTGAGTCCCATTGTCGTGCCATTTATCCGCCGCCATCACCTCATGTTTCAGCATGATAATGCCCCATGTCGCAAAGATCTGTACACAATTCCTGGAAGCTAAAAATGTCCCAGTTCTTCCATGGCCTGCATTCTCACTAGACATGTCACCCATAGAGCATGTTTGGGATGCTCTGGATCGATGTGTACGACATCGTCTGTTTTGTCACCAAAGCCCCATATACTACCCACCACTGCGATCTGTATGCTCTCCTTGGCTCTCCTTCAAATTCGTCGCTAAACCCACTGGCTCCAGGTCATCTATAAGTCTTTGCTAGGTAAATCTCAGCTCACTGGTCACCATAGCAGCACCCACCCGTAGCACGCGCTCCAGCAGGTATATTTTACTGGTCACCCCCAAAGCCAATTCCTCCTTTGGCCGCCTCTCCTTCCAGTTCTCTGCTGCCAATGACTGGAACGAACTGCAAAAAAAAAATCACTGAAGCTGGAGACTCATATCTCCCTCACTAACTTTAAGCACCAGCTGTCAGAGCAGCTCACAGATCACTGCACCTGTACATAGCCCATCTGTAAATAGCTCATCCAACTACCTCATCCCCATACTGTTATTTATTTTTACTCCTTTGCACCCGAGTATCTCTACTTGCACACTCATCTTCTGTGCATCTATCACTCCAGTGTTTAATTGCTATATTATAATTATTTCACCACTATGGCCTATTTATTGCCTTACCTCCCTTATCCTACCTCATTTGCACACACTGTATATATACTTTTTCTATTGTATTATTGACTGTTTGTTTATTCCATGTGTAACTCGGTGCTGTTGTTTGTGTTGCACTGCCTTGCTTTATCTTGGCCAGGTCACAGTTGTAAATGAGAACTTGTCCTCAACTAGCCTACCTGGTTAAATAAAGGTAAAATAAAAAATAAAATTGTGTCCCAGTTCTCGCCAATATCCAGCAACTTCGCACAGACATTGAAGAGGAGTGGAACAACATTCCACAGGCCACAATCAACAGCCTGATCAACTCTGAAGGAGATGTGTTGCGCTGCACGAGGCAAATCGTAGTCACACCAGATACTGACTGGTTTTCTGATCCACGCTTCTACCTTTAAGGTATCTGTGACCAACAAATGCGTATCTGTATTCCCAGTCATGTGAAATTCATAGATTAGGGCCTAATACATTTATTTCAATTGACCGATTTCCTTATATGAACTGTAACTCGGTAAAATATTTGAAATTGTTGCATGTTGCGTTTGTATTTTTGTTCAGTAGAAATTGTAGTACTAGTCCATAGCTTGAGCCAACAATGCCCTTAGCATCAACAAATTAAACAGGTTTTTTTTTTATTAAAAAGAATTCACAACTTATGTTGGAGGGCTCGTGTGAGAGATAGGGAGAGGTCATACAGCTTAGCTCTGTTTTGCCAGGCAGAGAGAGATGGACTTGACAGCTAAAGTAATATTTGGGTGCCAAGCTGAAATATTACATTCTTTCTGAGCTTGATTAAGGCAAGTCCTAACAGAACACTTATCAGCATACGGCCTTGGGTGGATCTCAGAACTGCCTCTCTTGAAGACAGGTGCGTGCCTACCTGCACTTATGAGTAATTCAACCTAACATTATGCATTAGGAGTATATTGTGTTATACAGGGCAGTATATTACTAATACAGACTGATCATTGTGACATGATTCATCTCTGATCAACCTGTGTCACCGTAGACCTTCATATTCACACACACAGAGTGGCTGGATGGATGCATCTTTCACAAAACAATCACAACAAAACACGTACAATGCATAGCACAGGTGTGGAGATATGTGGTAACATTATACAGAGCCTGAGGTTTGGAGGTGGGTGTTTGACTGATGTCAATGCAGAAGGCAGTTCTAACCAATCACAACCAGCCATCTCATCCGTGTAGCTAGTGTAACACAGACCAAAACATGTCAACAAACCATAGCCAATACAACCATGTTTTCCTCATTTCTTATTCAACTTGAGTAAACAAATCTTTCACAGACACAATAGGGATGACAGTTTGTCTTTGTAATTGAAACCCATCTCCATACAAGTGTAGTTCTAACCGGCATGGTGGTGACTGGTGCAACTGAAGATGACCACAAGACAGTCTCATAACAATAAAACGTGTGACAGTGTTGATGCTCCTCTCTCTCAATCTGACCTGACTAACGGCCATACAGCACAGTGAAGCCACTCAGCCGTCTGATCAGTGTGAAAAGCAGAACTTGTGTTTGGCCGTGTATGTCGGTTCTTTCCTCAAAGCTCCCCTTTCCGGTAAGTGAGAACCACCCATCACCACACACCGTACAAATGCCCCTGACCACGTTCACAAGTGTATCTGTTGTAGGGCTGACCCCATTTAGTCGACTTGTTGATTGTTTGGTCGATAGGCTGTTGGTCGACCAACATTTTTTTAGTTGAGCAATATAAAATAAAAATTATGGCAAAAGAAACTTGTCGGATTCACATCTGTCTCAGTGGACTAATCCATTCCGGAGGCCGCGGGGATTGCTCATTAGTATCACCTTTATTTCCCTAATTTCTAGTCTACAATGTTTTATGGTAATTTTTGTTCAATGCATTCAATATATTATTACTACAGTCTTTTACCATTCTCATTGTCAGAGTGGACACGTTGTTTGAGGAACGCACAACCTAGGCTACACTTCTGAGGAACATGTTTTGGTTTATTTCATTCCATTTAGGAGTTGTCAATTTACTCATTGTAATTTGTAGCGCTTCTGTCAATATTGGGTAAGGACGAGCACCTGATTATACATACAAGTAGGCCTAGGCTACCTGGTCTGCGTGCAAATGTAGGCCTATAAATGTGCCCATTTGGGGATCTGATAGTATTTCTGATTGTCTTACCTCACCACCACAGTAGAACTTCTGAAAGTAATTTTTTCTTCACCTCAAACAGTGAGTAAACTAAGTCTGTTTTTACATCCATTGAGAATGTCAAGGTCATCCTCAACTTAGCCTATTTGAAAAATATTTTCAGCACTCTTCGATAACCACTCAGCATGAAAGGGGGAAAAAATGTCATGCTCTGATCCGGTAAAAACATCATAAAATAAGCGTACCTGATTACTACTTATCCCTTGCGCAAATAGCCTAGAGCTAAGTCCTTCTGGAGCTCACAGTAGAGGCACTTCATTACCGTCTTCATTTACCTAAAAAACCCACCAGATCAACATTAGCACTCAAGTGATTACAGTGATAATAGGTAATCCATCAAAAAACAACTGACTAGGTTCTCCCATGCAGTGAGGAAGCAGAATTAATGAATATGCAGCAGTCTTTTCGTCACGTAGTAAACATGTATTTGTGGAGTATGTGAGTAGACGACAAACATGCATTATTGCAGCACAATGAGGATGGCAACAGTTCTGATTAAAAAGATGAGTATTTGCGAGGTGCCTCTCCTAACATTCCTCAAAAAGCTATCAAACACCTAACTGACCTAGTAACAGGTGTCTCCATTCAGTGCAATGGTGAGATTATCACACACTTGAACAAGGTTCCCCCCTCTCTCTCTCTCTTTCTCTCAAGATGAAACTGTGCGCTCTCCTGTTCCTGGAAGTGGAGCAGACCACAGCCCCAGATAACCCAAAGCACACTGACGCAGGAGCGCTGGGCCGCACTCAAACACACACTGAGTGACAGAGACTGGCAGTGGCATACATGCGGTATCCTGTTTGGGGGGAGGTGAGGGAATGCGGGTTGCTGTGGCCATCAGACCACCTGAGAGAGCGATGACTTTAAGACAGGTGTATTAAACAAAAGGGAACCAGAAACACACCACAGTCCAACTTACAACACATCCTTTTCAGAAACCATTTTAGTCCTTTTCAAAAAAGGATTTAAATCATTAGCAGGTGTTGGCAGCCAGAATGCATCCATTTCTTACTTTTTGCAAACTGGACCCCAGTGGGAATTGAACCAACTCTGACATTACAAGCACCAAGCTCTACCAACTGAGCCACATGAGACACCCTGAGACTGGAGCCTGACATAGCCTTTATGGTTGCCTGTTCATTTTAGATATGTTTTTTGATTGATCTTTAAAGCACTGGTCTTTTAGTTGTTCCAAAGGTCAAAACCAAAACGTTTGGTCCTGGCCTTTGGAACAGACTGCCGGAGGATCTGAGGGCAGGCCTCAGAAACTGGAGACATTTTAAAGAAAAATCTTAAGACATAAGTAAAAGCAAGGCTAAAAAGGTTAACTTCTTAATAGGGGGCGCTGTTTTCACTTTGGGAAAAAATCGTGCCCAAATTAAACGGCCTCGTACTCTGTTCTAGATCATACGATATGCATATTATTATTACTATTGGATAGAAAACACTCTGAAGTTTCTAAAACTGTTTGAATTATATCTGTGAGTAAAACAGAACTCATTTGGCAGCAAACTTCCAAACAGGAAGTGAAAATTCTGAAAATGGGTGTCTGTGTAAGGCCTTGCCTATTCAATTGCCTTATATTTATGGATCTGTATGCACTTCATACGCCTTCCACTAGATGTCAACAGGCAGTAGAATGTTGAATGAGGTGTCTAGCTTGATGTGAGACCGAATGAGAGCTTTTGGAGTGACAGGTCCGCCATATTGGCAGTATTTTGCTGCGCACTAGAGAGCACCATATTCTTTTCTGAAATGCGTTAGGTAGACACAACGAAATGCTCCGTCTTGGACGTTATTGATACATATGAGAAAAACATCATAAAGATGGATTTTCAACTGAGTTTGACCAGTTTATTCGACGTTTATTGTGACTTTTGGAATTTTTCGTTCCATGCGCCAAGAGTTCATGGACATGTGTGCTCCACCATGCTAGCCAAAGTTGCTAATTCGACAGAAGAAATGGACATTCTAAAACAAAACAACTACGACTCCTTGCACTACATTCTGATGGAAGATCATCAAAGGTAAGAGAATATTTATGATGTTATTTCGTATTTTTGTGGAATATGTTGGCTCCAACATGGCGGAGAATGGCTGGGCGCTGTCTCAGATTATTGCATGCTGTACTTTGTACTAAAGTTGTTGTTTTTTTAAATCTAACACAGCGGTTGCATTAAGAACCAGTGTATCTTTCATTTGCTGTACAACATGTATTTTTTAGCAAAGTTTATGATGAGTTTTTTGGTTAGATTACGTGACTGTCCAAAATTTCTCCGGACAATTTGGTGCATTTTGGCGCCGTATTCACAATGTAAAACCAGGATTTGTAGGCTGGATTCACAAGATGTTTATCTTTCATTTGCTGTACAACATGTATTTTTCATAAATGTTTTATGATGAGTATTTATGTATTTCACGTTGCTCTCTGTAATTATTCTGGCTGTTTTGGTGCTATTTGTGACGATGGCTGCAATGTAAAACTACGATTTATACCTATAAATATGCACATTTTCAAACAAAACATAAATGTATTGTATAACATGATGTTATAAGACTGTCATCTGATGAAGTTGTTCAAAGGTTAGTGATTAATTTTATCTCTATTTGTGGGTTTTGTGAAAGCTATGTTTGCGGTGAAAAAATGGCAGTGTGTTTTTGGATATTGTGGTGAGCTAACATAAATATATATTGTGTTTTCGCTGTAAAACATTTTAAAAATCGGAAATGTTGGCTGGATTCACAAGATGTTTATCTTTCATTTGCTGTATTGGACTTGTGATTTCATGAAATTATATTATATGATATCCCTGTGGCGCTAGGCTAGGCTATGCTAGTCAGCTTTTTTGATGAGGATGATCCCGGATCCGGGAGGGGGGGGTCGGTAGAGGTTTTAAGTCTCTTTTAGTCATACAATAAAAAAATAAAAAAAGGTATACCATTCTATATTTATTTTAATCAATTAGTCTCATGTCCACTTATTTTATTATTGTTTTACCATTTTATTTGTTAAGCACTTTGAAATGCAAATGTACCTCTAAGAAATGTGCTATATAAATAAAGTTTGATTTGATTTTTGCCATGGCAGCACTATAGCTACTTCCTCCAGTTTATTGACCCCTCCCCTACCTACATGTCTGCATAGATTGGATGCATATCCCTGGCCAAGCATAGCGGTGAGCCAAAGTTGTTGGGTACTATACATGTGGTTTGCAATATACTGCTGAACAAACTTCATCCCCACCTGTATTATATAAGCATGACAATACCCATCACAAATACATTGTGTACTGTCCCCATGTTACTGCACAGCTGTCTCTCATTCAAGCAGCTAGAAGGACAATGAACAAGGGAGAATGAGACAGGGGTGAGAGAAACAGGGGAGCGTGTGACAGAGGGGTGAGAGAATGTTAATGAGAGATAAGCAGGGAAGATCAAAAGAAAAAGCGAGAGAAATAAAGACCCAGAGAGGGAGGGAGAGAGAGAAAAAGCGGTAAATGAGGAAGTGAGGAGCGGATGTTTGGGTTTTTGAGCTCATTCATTTAAAAACACAGAGAAATGAAAACAGAGAGATACAGAAAGACCTGAGAAAACCGCAGTCACACATTGAGAGGCGCACGCTCAGAGGTTTTCCCGAAACTGAGGGGCTCAGAGGCGATGAGAACTGAGGATTAACACCCCATTGACGTAAGCACGCACATACACAGACACACTTGGGGATGGTGGGGGGCTGAGAAGCAGCACTGTCTTTCTGCTGAAATCTAACTTTTCATCAGACAGACCACAATACAAGTTGGTACCAGCCAGGGAAATGTACTTCTTTACAGTCTACCACTTCATCAAGTAGTTTGACTTCATAAGAATAACACCCAAACATGAGAACAGCACCCAAAAGCCCCAGCACAACCGCCTAGGTCCTGTTTGATTTTTTAAAAATTTATATTTTAAAGATGTATATATTTTTTAAAGCCACAAAAAAAAACGAGCATTGAAATGCAAATGAACTTTTATACGGATACATTTTCTTAAACATCTTGTGATCAAATGGCAAGGTGTTTTCTTCCTGATTGATTTCAGTGCTGGTCCCTGGGCTCTATATCACATGAAATCATCCCAAGCGGAACTGCTGTGTCTCGAAACCCACAGCCAGGTCTGCACTTTCTCGATCATGTGTTTGTTGTGATGGGATGCAAATGAGTGACACACAGCACTTAAACTACAGGAACATGACTTTGCAATGCCATTCTTGGATGGACTTATGATTTCAGTCACATGAGTGTTTTTGTATCGTCCTCGCATTTCTGTCAGTGAACGGGTGAGTGCTCAGGTGTTGAAGGTCGGAGAGGGCATCGGTGCGTGAGGTTGGTATTAACATGTGATTGAATGTACCCCACCCACTCCTTAACCTCTAACATAAGGTGACCAGACGTCCCCGATTTCCCGGGGACAGTCCCCGATTTTGGTGGCCTGTCCCCGGCTAGTATTGGAAATGTCCCTGATTATCCCCCAGAAAGAAAAGCAACTCTGACCTTTGCCTCTCCCGAATCCGTACGGGAGTAGCAGCGATGGGGCAGGACTGTAACTACCAATTGGGGAGAAAAAGGGATATAAATAAAAAATTATATTTTTACTAAAAATAAAAATTCCATGGGATATTTTAATCTTCTTTCTTAGTAATTTTTTGTTGTGTGATGTTATCTGGTCACCTTACTCTAATAGTCATCCCAGCCTCCCAGAGGCAAGCCTGTGTCTCATATGAAGACTCACACAAACAATGCAAACAGACACAGAACATGACACACACACACTCACACACAGTACAGATCACAGAGGTCAAGTTCCATCCCAGAATCCCCCTCACCCAGTGACACTGTCACTGAGCAGCAGAGCAGAGAATTGACTCCATTAATCATTACAGAGACAGGAAGTGAAACGAAGGTAAAGAATGTGGTGGGGTGGGGTAAGGGTACACACAGCACACTCCTCTCTCACCACCAACACCCCTCACAGCCAGGTGAATCATAGACCAAAACAAACAAACAAGACTGTGTGACATCTCCTCTCCCTCCAACACATACCTAACTTATCAGGGTCATATGTAAAAAAAAGAATTGAAATGGAAAACAAAAATGACTTACTGAACTCAACCCAGTCCATAGCTCCTAGCAGGAAGTCAGGGTTAGTAAGGAACCCTCATAGGGCAACAGTACTACTCTAGGCCCCATCTGCTACATGAGACTAACTGAAGTTCAATGCATGTAGGGTTTTCAAAAACAAACATACGTGTCGCCATCGTTGTCTTGGCGCGTCGCCAGGGCAACATCTGCCAGCAGGTGTTCGGTGTGTCCCGGGTAAAGAGAGGACTGGAGGTGAGAGACAGGCACGTTCACAACCAGCGGTGACCTGCTGGGCCAGGAGTAGAATGGGTACCCTGGATAGGGATCTGGGTGACAGAGGGAGGGAGGGGGCAGATAGAGAGAGATGTTTGGTACAATGCCATGAAATAAGGAAATTACAGGTGACCCATTGACATGTTTTGCAAGTTTTTAATCATTTATCGCTGGAAGGTCTGGCAAAACAGTTTCTCAATGACTGGGGTTCAAAAGCAGGACTAACCATCACTGCACAATGACACACACACGTTCTATGAAGGAACATTCCACAGAGAGAATCCGTTTCTGACTCAAAGGCAAATGACCACTAACTTCAGAAGTATATTCTCTTTCAAACCAATAACGTTGATTATAGTCAAATTAATACAGTTATTAATACAGACTGTCTGATGTGATTACGCATTTTGTTTTGCTCTATTAGGAGAAAAAAAACTCTGAAAATGCGATAGGATAAACTTTGAATACTAATGTAATGGCCTGTACACTTTCATTTTAATATTTTTTCACTTGTCTTTTGCCAGGGCGACTAACTTACAGTAAGGACGGGGTGCTTGCATTGAACGAACCGGATCGATGCTTTGGTGTTCATTGTCAAAACCGCTGGCGGCGGACAATTGTCTGTGTGAGACCGATGCCAGGGTACCAATGCTCTCATCGTCGTAGCTCTTTAATAAAATATTTGGAGGACTCGGTCTGCAGCACAAGTCTTTGTTTTTGTAGGGGGATAAGCGCTCCTCTCTCCCGGGTGGGGTACGTGACTGTTCCGGCGTCTCCCATTCAGAAGGAAATGGACGTTTCCTAAAAGGAAGCCACGAGGAAGATATGTTCTGTGTTCGTGTGTCTGTTGTGCTGCTCTCACCAGGGTTCGGAGTGAATGGCGTGTGAGAAGTTGCAGCTGGGGAGTGTTTTTTCTCCAGAAAAGCCGGGTTTCCCGTTTTCACAGGAGGTTTTATCAACGATACTCCACAACGATGCTCCAGCGGCTCCACTGTGTGGCTGGGATTTCCGTTTGAACAGTCACCCTCGGTGAGGGGGGCAGCGGGATACTGCATTCTTACACTGACGGAGCGACCTTTGCTGGTGGGAGTCCTATCGGCGCCGCTCCCACGCTCCCTCGTTGTGGTGCTCAGATCCAGCGGCGCTGTGGTTTGAGTCTGGTGACCGTTCATGGTCATGGTCCTCGGCATGAACACGAATCAAGTATCCTGGAATCAGCCTCGGGTGTTTGTCGTCTCAAAACATAGCAGTGGTTCAAATGTCAATTCAATGTATGTTTTCTATAGCCTAGGCACAGTCTCCTTCTCCACGAAAATATGCAAATGTTGTTTTGCATTGGGAGTTTAATAATGTAATTTGCCATGCCAATACAAGAATGGCTCGAGGCTATTCTCCAAATCCATAAATGTTCCTTTTGAGAAAATTAGTGTAAACTGATACTAATTTAAGTTTCTTAAATTAATTAAATCACACAACTGACTTGTAGTAAATGTTCAGAATGATAAATAAGACTTTTGAATAACCTAACTGACGGTAACACACCTGCAATATAACTGCAGGTAGTAGGCAATTGAAGAAAATCAATAGGCTATTATGTTCCTTCTTTTATAGCAACGAATCAAATAGTCCGTAAACTCTGTCTCTCTCTCTCTCATTCACATAACCAAATCCGCGAAACTGGGGCTTTCCCTTTCGTATAAGAATTAACTCTTTACCTTCCTGTTTGCAAACTGAAACAGTGCGCTCTGACGGTCTACTTTTTTAAACTAACACCTTTAAGATATTAAAGGTTTAGTGTAGCCTACGTAACTGAAGTGTTCAATGTTAATTAAGGCATATATGATTGATTTAATTCACTTAATGTTAGAATTCCTGTTTTACCCCGGTTTAGGCTATGGATTAATCTAGTATGTCAACGATGCCAAATGTTTTTTTTCTGATTTGAATTTAGGACTAGCACAAACGCTGCTAGAGATGGCAAAATGACACGCAATCCTCGAATTCTGCATAGAGCGCATTTGGCACCAGGAAGTTGTGAGGAAAAAAAGGTTTGCATGTGATCTAATCCAGGGGTTTCAAACTCATTTCATGGAGGGTTTAGTGTCTGCAGTTTTTTTACTTTCAATTAAGCAATAGACAACCAGGTGTTGGGAGTTCCTTACTAAATAGTGACCTTGATTCATCAATCAAGTACAATAGAGGAGAGAAAACACTCAGCCCTCCATGGAATGAGTTTGACACCTGTGATCTAATCGGTTGATCATATGGTGTTGTCAGTGTCATTCCACTAGTTTCCCAAGGTTTACCAATTCAGCGGGATCTCCCCATAGTTGATAGGCCTATTGGGGATAAACTCATATCCTGTAGCAGTAACTGGATGGAGCATTGACTGGAGAAAATAACCTTCTGGGCGGTGAGCCACCTGGAGGTTTGCCAGTTCGAATCCCGGGTCAGACAGGGGGAAATCTGTGGCTAAGGCTAATCTGAAAACAAAACTCCCTAAATTCTATCAGCATATCGATTGTGCTACCAGGGCTGGTAAAACCCTGGATCATTGTTATTCTAACTTCCGCGACGCATATAAGGCCCTCCCCCGCCCTCCTTTCGGAAAAGCTGACCACGACTCCATTTTGTTGCTTCCAGCCTACAAACAGAAACTAAAACAAGAAGCTCCAGCGCTCAGGTCTGTTCAACGCTGGTCCAACCAATCTGATTCCACGCTTCAAGACTGCTTCGATCACGTGGGTTGGGATATGTTCCGCATTGCGTCCAACAACAACATTGACGAATACGCTGATTCGGTGAGCGAGTTCATTAGAAAGTGCATCGGCGACGTAATACCCACAGCAACGATTAAAACATTCCCAAACCAGAAACCGTGGATTGATGGCAGCATTCGCGAACCACTGCTTTTAACCAGGGCAAGGTGACCGGAAACATGACCGAATACAAACAGTGTAGCTATTCCCTCCGCAAGGCAATCAAACAAGCTAAGTGTCAGTATAGAGACAAAGTAGAGTCGCAATTCAACAGCTCAGACACAAGAGGTATGTGGCAGGGTCTACAGTCAATCACGGATTACAAAAAGATAACCAGCCCCGTCGCGGACCAGGATGTCTTGCTCCCAGACAGACTAAATAACTTTTTTGCTCGCTTTGAGGACAATACAGTGCCACTGACACGGCCCGCTACTAAAACCTGCAGGCTCTCCTTCACTGCAGCCGAGGTGAGTAAAACATTTAAACGTGTTAACCCTCGCAAGGCTGCAGGCCCAGACGGCATTCCCAGCCGCGTCCTCAGAGCATGCGCAGACCAGCTGGCTGGTGTGTTTACGGACATATTCAATCAATCTGTAACGGTCGTCATATTCGTTCTCCTCCTCAGACGAGGAGGAGCATGGATCGGACCAACACGCAGCGAGGTATGTAGACATAAAGAATTTATTAGACAAGACGAACACTGACACGAACTATACTTGATAATTTACAAAATAACAAACAAACGACGTAGACTGACCTGAACATGAGAACTACATAATAACGAAGAACAGGAAAGAACGAACGAACGAGACGAGACAGTACCGTGTGGTGCAACAAACACAGACACAGCAACAATCACCCACAAACAAACAGTGAGAACAGCCTACCTTAATATGGTTCTCAATCAGAGGAAACGTCAAACACCTGCCTCTAATTGAGAACCATATCAGGCAACACATTTAACCCAACATAGAAACACTTAACATAGAATGCCCACCCCAACTCACGCCCTGACCAACTAAACACATACAAAAACAAGGAAAACAGGTCAGGAACGTGACACAATCCTTATCCCAGTCTGCTGTTCCCACATGCTTCAAGACGGCCACCATTGTTCCTGTTCCCAAGAAAGCTAAGGTAACTGAGCTAAACGACTACCGCCCCGTAACACTCACTTCCGTCATCATGAAGTGCTTTGAGAGACTAGTCAAGGACCATATCACCTCCACCCTACCTGACACCCTAGACACACTCCAATAGGTCCACAGACGACGCAATCGCAACCACACTGCACACTGCCCTAACCCATCTGGACAAGAGGAATACCTATGTGAGAATGCTGTTCATCGACTACAGCTCAGCATTTAACACCATAGTACCATACAAACTCGTCATCAAGCTCGAGACCCTGGGTCTCGACCCCGCCCTGTGCAACTGGGTACTGGACTTCCTGACGGGCCGCCCCCAGGTGGTGAGGGTAGGTAACAACATCTCCACCCCGCTGATCCTCAACACTGGGGCCCCACAAGGGTGCGTTCTGAGCCCTCTCCTGTACTCCCTGTTCACCCACGACTGCGTGGCCATGCACGCCTCCAACTCAATCATCAAGTTTGCGGACGACACTACAGTGGTAGGCTTGATTACCAACAACTACGAGACGGCCTACAGGGAGGAGGTGAGGGCCCTCGGAGTGTGGTGTCAGGAAAATAACCTCACACTCAACGTCAACAAAACAAAGGAGATGATTGTGGACTTCAGGAAACAGCAGAGGGAGCACCCCCCTATCCACATCGACGGGACAGTAGTGGAGAGGGTAGTAAGTTTTAAGTTCCTCTGGGTACACATCACGGACAAACTGAATTGGTCCACCCACACAGACAGCGTTGTGAAGAAGGCGCAGCAGCGCCTTTTCAACCTCAGGAGGCTGAAGAAATTTGGCTTGTCACCAAAAGCACTCACAAACTTCTACAGATGCACAATCGAGAGCATCCTGTCGGGCTGTATCACCGCCTGGTACGGCAACTGCTCCGCCCACAACCGTAAGGCTCTCCAGAGGGTAGTGAGGTCTGCACAACGCATCACCGGGGGCAAACTACCTGCCCTCCAGGACACCTACACCACCCGATGTCACAGGAAGGCCATAAAGATCATCAAGGACAACAACCACCCAAGCCACTACCTGTTCACCCCGCTATCATCCAGAAGGCGAGGTCAGTACAGGTGCATCAAAGCAGGGACCGAGAGACTGAAAAACAGCTTCTATCTCAAGGCCATCAGACTGTTAAACAGCCACCACTAACATTTAGTGGCCGCTGCCAACATACTGACTCAACTCCAGCCACTTTAATAATGGGAATTGATGGAAATTTATGTAAAAATGTATCACTAGCCACTTTAAACAATGCCACTTAATATAATGTTTACATACCCTACATTACTCATCTCATATGTATATGTATATACTGTACTCTATATCATCTACTGCATTTTGCCATCTTTATGTAATACATGTATCACTAGCCACTTTAAACTATGCCACTTTATGTTTATATACCCTACATTACTCATCTCATATGTATATACTGTACTCTATACCATCTACTGCATCTTGCCTATGCCGTTCTGTACCATCACTCATTCATATATCTTTATGTACATATTCTTTATCCCTTTACACTTGTGTGTATAAGGTAGTAGTTGTGGAATTGTTAGATTACTCGTTGGTTATTACTACATTGTCGGAACTAGAAGCACAAGCATTTCGCTACACTCGCATTAACATCTGCTAACCATGTGTATGTGACAAATATAATTTGATTTGATTTGAAATCTGATGGTCAAGGCATTGTGCCCTTGAGCAAGGCACTTAACCCCCCACAACTCCTCCTCCATGGGCGCACAATGTGGCATCCCCCTCCTCCAAACTGTATATGTATGTGTGTCTTTTGGAGGGGTTGAGATAAAGCAGAGGTCAAATTTCAGTGTGACCTTGTGTACAATTGACCAATAAAGGGATCCTAATCTTAAATAGCCTTCTGATCTGGGCCTCTCTGTTATTGCACATCTCACTCCATCAAACACCACACCTCCCCGCAATACACACACACACTTCTCACACAACCTTGTCGGTGCCCGCCCCCAGCTGATTCTTTAGTTACCAGGGTCAATTTGGGACTTTCCTCAGATGTATCGAAGTGTGGAACCGCCAACGGAAAATTAAGCTTTGTGTCTAAAGTCCCTGAAACACCCTGCTGAATCTGTGCTGACACGTTGTGCAGCTGCTGGATACAGTAGATAGTCAAGGTGTCCTGTGTTCCTGTGTGTGGAATGTGGTGGGATGGTCATTACCATGAACTGTTGGAGGCAGGTAGCCTAGCGGTTAGAGAGGTGAACCAGCAACCGGAGGGTTGCCAGTTGGAATTCCGGATCCAATGGGAAAAATCTGCCGGGAAGTGAGCTGAAACCAGAGGGTTTCAAATCCTAGATGCCATTACTTGCCGTTGTGCCCTTGAGCTAGGCACAATAACAGTCCCCGGGCGCCCAGTGTGTCAGCCCCGAGCACCTCTCCATAAAAAGCCCGTGTGTGTATGTGTGTCTTTCGGTTGGGTTGGTTAAAAGCAGATGTCAAATTTTGGTTGGACCTTGTGTGCAATTGACCAATAAAGTGATCCTAATCTTATTCTGTTTCAGCTACCCTGGCCAACCGTACACTCATACAGCACCCACCTCTTCAGTGCAGCATTCTGTTAAGAACAGGGCCTTGTCAGGATGGTTTTGTGGTGGTGTAGAGGTGAATGGACAGACAAGATGGAACACCCTGAGACAGTGAAAGGAGGCAGGGCTGCACGATATGCTCCAAAAATGGAATAGCGATTTGTTTTAAACACAATATTGCGACTGTATTTTGACTTGCGATATAGATCAAAACACTTGGATGAACCATTTGAGATAGAATTATTTATATTAAGAAGCAAAGTGGAAAACAACATTGTTCTTGTTTGGAACAATCTGTTGACTGCAATAAACCTTACAGAACAGCATGCAAACTTATAGTGAATCTAACAGCGAGGAGCAGCCATGAGGAGAGGTGGAGAGACGACAAACACGCAGCTTATTGGTGTTTCAAAATATTGCATGATATATGGATCTCTTGCTATATGGATATTGCACATGTCAGTATTGCGATTTTGATGTGAATTAAATTAATTATGCAGCCATAAAAGGGAGCCATGGCCGCCTAGTGTCATTAGATATACACTCAGTGGCCAGTTTATTAGGTACACCCATCTAGTACCGGGTTGGACCCCTTTGTAGCCATGTTCAACAACAATGTTCAGATACGCTGTGTCGCTCAATTGTATCAAGGGACCTAACGTGCGCCAGGAACACATTCCCCATACCATTACACCACTGCCACCAGCTTGTACCGTTGACACCAGGCACGATGGGGCCATGGACTCATGCTGCTTATACCAAATCCTGACTCTGCCATCAGCATGATGCAACAGGAACCAGGATTCACCGGACTCGGACCAGGCAATGTTTTTCCGCTCCTCAATTGTACAATGTTGTTGATCACGTGCCCACTGGAGCCGCTTCTTCTTGTTTTTAGCTGATAGGAGTGGAACCCGGGGTGGTCGTCTGCTGTAATAGCCCATCTGTGACAAGGATCAATGGGATGTGCGTTCCGAGATTCCGTTCTGCACACCACTGTTGTACTGCTCTGTTATTTGTTTGCCTGTTTGTGACCCGCCTGTTAGCTTGCACATTTCTTGCCATTCTCCTTCGACCGCTCTCATTAACAAGCTGTCTCTGCCTACAGGACTGCCGCTGACTGTTGTGCGTGAAAAGCCGGCCATTTCTGAGATACTGGAAATAGCACGCCTGGTACTGACGATCATACCACGCTCAAAGTTGCTTAGGTCACTCGTTTTGCCAATTCTAACGTTCAATCGAACAGTAACTGAATGCCTCCATGCCTGTCTGCCTGCTTTATATGGAAGCCACAGTGACTCACTGTCTGTAGGAGTGAACCATTTTTGTGAACGGGGTGGTGTACCTAATAAACTGGCCACTGAGTGTAAATTGACAACAAACTGAATGTGACGGGCACTGGAGAATGATGAAGGGAAGACCCCGAGTCTCTGTAAACATTGCAGCATACACTTGGAGATCTCTTTGGTGCAGTGAGCAGCCTCACATCCTCGGACTGTGAACTTGTTGCTAGTGTCTCCATCATGTGGATATTGTAAGTATAGCCTGGTTATAAAGAATTCTACCAGGCCAATGCAGCTCCAGTCTCTGCCACTTGTCAGCAGTAGAGACCTAATCATACAGGAAAGGTGCATACAAGTGGTTTTCTCCATTTGGTCAACTGTGACTTGGCTTCATCATTATCAAGCATTTTATCTTAACACATCCCATGTCTTTCCAATATGCTACTGCTTAATGATGACTCTACACTAAACCTAACATCCAGGCCTAACAGCAGCCAAGAGAATGGTTCCCTTACCATGGCAAGCCTCACACACTGCAATGGATTTCCTTATTCATGATATTTTGGTATTTGTATTTTATTAGGATCCCCATTAGCTTTTGCAAAAGCAGCATCTACTCTTCCTGGGTTCCACACAAAACATGAAACATGACATAATACAGAACTTTAATAGACAACAGCTCAAGGACAGTACTACCGAAATGTTTTTTTTTTTTTTTTTTACAAAAGGCACATGTAGCCTAGATATCAGTACATACACACAAACTATCTAGGTCAAATAGGGGAGAGGCATTAAGCCCTGAGGTGTTGCTTCATCTGTTTTTTTAAACCAGGTTTGCTGTCCACTTGAGCAATATGAGATGGAACGGAACGGACTTCCATGCAATAATGGCTCTATATAATACTGTATGCTTTCTTGAATTTGTTCTGGATTTGGGGACTGTGAACTTATTGAACTTATTCATGAGCTCAACTTGAACTGTAATTGTCTCGACAATGTGCAAAATAAGACAATATTAAAATATGGACCACAACACTTGACAGTGTTTATTTGTATAATGTCTGTTGATTTGTGTTTTTTGTCCTGTCAACCAAAACTGAATAGAAAATATGCATTCATGAGTCTGTGGCGGTTTTTAGACACCTCCAACCTTATCCCATTGGGATGGCATTTACCGTTCTCGCTATATAGTTTCCCTTTACAAATGTCACAACAGAGAAGAATATGGTGCTAACAGTTCAATTCTGCTTGGTCCCACAGTCTCACAAAGGGAAGACAGCAGTTGAGGGCTGCTTTAAACATTAAACATCACTGGGCCTTGACCTGCAGTGCAATGACTTCACATACATCCTGTAGCACAGTGCTCTTCATCTTTGTGACATCTAATCACTATACGTTTCCACTACTCTCCCTCTCTCTTTCTATTCCCTCTTTTTCTCTTCTCTCTACTCTCTCTTTGTTACTACTCTCTACACGACACACTCTCCTTGTGGGTATTCCCTGTTTCCTCTTCCCCCCTCCTTTCTTACTAATTGGTTACCTCTAAGCCCAAACCTATCTCAGCCTCACTCCACCTTCACACACAAAGACTACAAACCTGTTTGTCTGGCTGCAAACCCGGAAGAACATCAAAGAGAGTGAGTGAGAGAGAGAGAGAGAGCATGAGAAAGTGACACAAAACAAAGAGAGAGAGAGGGGCCAGCCAGAGTCAGACTGAGACATAAAAAAGTTTCCGTTGTGCTGCAAAGAGAACCTGGGGTCTATATCTGAGACACCATTTGTATGTTGTAGGTGAAATCAGAGAGAGTTACGCCACACGGGGGGAGAGATAGTGCCTGGGCACAAGAGCGTAAAATGTTGAGTAAGAAGGGGAGGAGAGAACAGGGGAGGAGAGGGGTTGAGATTGTTTAGGAAGGGTGAGTGGTTATTTGTCTGTCTTGTTCTGCCCTCCCTTGCTCTCTCTCTTTCAGGGTTTTCTCTTTACACTTTCTCTTTACAAACTGAACGGGAAACAGACTGTTTAAAAAATATTGGCTACTTCTGGAGAACTGACCAAAGAAATTGATGATTTATGAATTGAGGACTTTATGAATGCAGGCTTGAAAAACCACAATTTTTTGAAAGATTGTTTGTAAACAGTTTTGAGAGATTATTTGTTTGCACTTTTCTGGACAAGACATTTCACCTCCATTCTTTCTAAACCACAGCAGTTGTCTCCATTCCTGTTGGACTATGGTATATTCTGGCGCTCTGCCCCTATCTGGATAACCTGATTTCATTGGATTATTCTTTGGATACTGAGGAACACTGGTGAAGATATATTGGATAAAGTGTGCTCTTTTCAACTCAAGCTGTCAACCATAAAGATACAATGACAACATTTACTAAGCCGTCCATGCCAGACATGACAGACATCTAGACCACTCCCTCATTCAACTGTCACAGATAGGGCTGCCAGACAGAAACCGTCAGGCTGCACTGAACAGATCCCCCTCGGACTAACACACCACAACCAGGAATCCCTCCTCAGGACAATGGCCACGGGAGGGAACGGGCTAGGATCTGACCGGAGCCTGAAATCCACCTCCCAGCCGCCCAGTGCCTCTGACCGGCGGCAGGTGGACAAGGCCCTGAAGAGGTTGGAGAAGCTGCATCGGCTATGTACCAACCCCAGGCTGGGCCTGAGGAACAGCCCCCCATACCTCCCCGAGGTGGTCTCAGAGACAGCCACGCTGCTCACCCAGGTGTGGGAGCCGTACAGGGGGCCTGCAGCTGGGGTGCAGGCCCCCCGGGGCGATGAGGGGGAGTACCTGAGGATCCATGCAAGACACCTGCTAGATAAGACTAACCGGGCCGTGCTGCTGTTTAAAGAGGGGCGCGATAAGATGTTCGAGGAGATGTCCAGCTACAGGTGAGAGAGAACAACAAGGGCTGGAGCATAACTTGAAATATGGGGTCGTAAACAATATCTTTGTAAAAACTCAAACGGCTCAGAAATTTACCTGCATGTGTCTCCAGTTAGGATTTGGCGCTTAATCCAATTATCATACGCATTGTCAGTGTTGGGGAAGCTACTCTAAAAATATAGTTTACCAAGCTACCAATTACTTTACACTGGAAGAAATTAAGCTACACACACTTAAGCTACCGTTAAGAGAATATAGTTTACTACAGAATGTATAAAACATTAGGAATACCTTCCAAATATTAACTTGCACCGCCTTTTGCCCTCAGAACAGCCTCAATTCGTCGGGTAATGGACTACAAGGGGTTGAAAGCGTTCCACAGGGATGCTGGCCCAAGCTTACAGTGATATCCTGTCTGTAGTGCATAGTCTAGCAGACAGGCTCTATACGTTCGTGCCATGTGAGGAGCCAGGGGGAGATTTCAGTCCAGGCTGAGACAGATGCTCGCCACGATGTGACTACCAGATAGGGTCGTTTGTTATCTAGCACAGACCTCTTGCCAAGCCTGAGAACCCATTTTCTAATTGTTTATTAGATTTGTCAGTGATAATCACAAGTAAATGACTATATAGGATAGTCTGTAACCCCAAATAAAAATATTAAACACACTCCACAATAATTTTACATAAAGCCTGCCAAGCTCTTTTGGCAATGTCAGATGCTCATACTGTGTCAGGACAAAACAGGACTTTTAGTCCATACAGAGAACTTTGTCTAGCAATTCTAAACTATGAAATATTTCCTAATATAGACACAGTGTACAAAACATTAGGAACACCTTCCTAACACTTTCCTAATATTGAATAAAGGTGTTCCTCAGACAGCCTCAATTCTTTGGGACATGGACTCTACAGGGTGTTGAATGCGTTCCACAGGGATGCTGGCGCATATTGACTCCAATGCTTCCCACAGTTGTGACAAGTTGGCTGGGTGTCCTTTGGGTGGTGGACCATTTTTGATACACACGGGAAATTGTTGAGCGTGAAAAACTCAGCAGCGTTGCAGTTCTTGGCACACTCAAACCGGTGCGCCTGACACCTACTACCATACCCCGTTCAAAAGCACTTACATATTTTGTCTTGCCCATTCACCCGCTGAATGGCACACATACACAATCCATGTCTCAATTGTCTCAAGACTTAAAAATCCATCTTTAATCTGTCTCTTCCCCTTCATCTACACTGATTGAAGTGGATTTAACAGGTGACATCAATAAGGGATCATAGCTTTCACCTGGATTCACCTGTTCAGAGCTAAATGTTTTGTACACTCAGTGTAGTTCACTACATCCAAATTCTAATATCTAATTCTTAAATGTCATAGACTACAAATTGCAAGAACAGATCACTTTGGGGTGATATGTTAACAGAATGTGTAATTAAGCCTATTAAACACAAAACTATGTTTCAAGTGAGAACTAGGCAGGTCTGATGCCGAAAAGGAAGGAAATGATTGTCTACTACACCTTTATATCATTTTCCTTTTCCAAATAAAAAGTGTCTAGTCCCAATAGTTAGCTACATCACAACATTACAACAAAGTAATTCACTACTAAAAACACTACCAATATTTGAATTGAGCTCAACTACCACCAAGCTACTGCTAAATGTAGTTGAATTACTAGTTGAGCTACATGGAGTTCACTAGTCCCCAACACTGCACATTGTTGACATGGTTTTTGCTCTCCTCTTTCACTTTTAATCTAGCATGAATAAACATGAATACTTTTTATATCCATGAAAGTGAAACAATTACCACTCAAAAAACATTATGCATCTGTAGGCTACATAAGACTATTATACCATACCAGAAATTGAACCCTGAGGATACCATTGATTTAGAGTACATTTTAATATGTTGACCCTTTCACCCGAAAAAGGTCTGACCTTTACTAAGACAAATAAATCAGCTGTGGGGTCAAGGGCAGTGCACGTGTCCGAGATATCTGACTCCACCAGCACCATGACACAGACTTTCCGCCAATATTCTCAATGGCCAATATTCAAATCAATTCTCAAGTAACTAAAGCCAACTAGGAAAATTAAAATGCATGGTATTAGATTGGCAAATTCATAAAGGCCTTGGTTGGCATTAGACTTGATATGTACAGTAAGTGAATTTTGGAGCACAGCCAGAGACAGAGCAGAACCACAATGACACAAATAGAACTGAGCACCCATTATTATCCAGTTATAGTACCAGCGAGACAAAAATCAACATTCCCAGTTCCCTCAAGTCGGCTGTCTTTAAACATAAACACAGAATCAATATGGCATTTAGGTCCGCGCTACTGCAGCTACATTTAGTTATTTAGTAGTTGTGCAGTAGTTGTGCAGTTTTTAAGGCGGGTGTTTTGGGAAGAAATGTATCTGAGTGACTCAGTGTTTGGAACCAAACCTCTGTTCCGTTGAGACTACTAATGTCTCAGAGAGACAATGGAGTGGACCTGAGGCTTTCTCATGCTAATAGTAACTGGGTGAAACTGGGTGATCGCAACAACTCTCTGGGATATACGGGCCATGGAGAAAGGCAATGTGGTTCACTGAGACGTTTCAGGGTGGTGTTTTAAAGACAATCATGAACAAAATGATGTAAATATTGTATCTTCTTTATAAATTTGTAAATGTTTTAATATTGTTTCTTACATTTGTTAATTACTCAAAGTACAAAATTAAACAAATATTTCTCAATTATACAGTTGAAGTCAGAAGTTTACGTATACCTTAGCCAAATACATTTAAACTCAGTTTTTCACAATTCCTGACATTTAGTCCTAGTAGAAATTCCCTGTTTTAGGTCAGTTAGGATCAGCACTTTAATTTAAGAAGGTGAAATGTCAGAATAATAGTAGAAAGAATGATTTATTTAAGCTTTTTTTCCTTTCATCACATTCCCAGTGGGTCAAAAGTTTACATACACTCAATTAGTATTTGGTAGCATTGCCTTCAAATTGTTTAACTTGGGTCAAATGTTTTGGGTAGCCTTCCACAAGCTTCCCACAATAAGTTGGGTGAATGTTGGCCCATTCCTCCTGACAGAGCTGGTGTAACTGAGTCAGGTTTGTAGGCCTCCTTGCTCGCACACACTTTTTCAGTTCTGCCCACAAATTTTCTGTAGGATTGAGGTCAGGGCTTTGTGATGGCCACTCCAATACCTTGACTTTGTTGTCCTTAAGCCATTTTGCCACAACTTTGGAAGTATGCTTGGGGTCCTTGTCCATTTGGAAGACCCATTTGTGACCAAGTTTTAACTTCCTGACTGATGTCTTGAGATGTTGCTTCAATATATCCACATAATTTTCCATGCTCATGGTGCCATCTATTTTGTGAAGTGCACCAGTCCCTCCTGCAGCAAAGCACCCCCACAACATGATGCTGCCACCCCCGTGCTTCATGGTTGGGATGGTGTTCTTCGGCTTGCAAGCCTCCCCCTTTTTCCTCCAAACATAACGATGGTCATTATGGCCAAACAGTTCTATTTTTGTTTCATCAGACCAGAGGATATTTCTCCAAAAAGTACAATCTTTGTCCCCATGTGCAGTTGCAAACCGTAGTCTGGATTTTTTATGGCGGTTTTGAAGCAGTGCTGAGCGGCCTTTCAGGTTATGTCGATATAGGACTCGTTTTACTGTGGATATAGATACTTTTGTACTTATTTCCTCCAGCATCTTCACAAGGTCCTTTGCTGTTGTTCTGGGATTGATTTGCACTTTTCGCACCAAAGTACGTTCATCTCTAGGAGACAGAATGCGTGTCCTTCCTGAGCGGTATGACGGCTGCGTCGTCCCATGGTGTTTATACTTGCGTACTATTGTTTGTACAGATGAACGTGGTACCTTCAGGCGTTTGGAAATTGCTCCCAAGGATGAACCAGACCTGATTTCTTTTTATTTTCCCATGATGTCAAGCAAAGAGGCACTGAGTTTGAAGGTAGGCCTTGAAATACATCCACAAGTACACCTCCAATTGACTCAAATGATGTCAATAAGCCTATCAGAAGCTTCTAAAGGCATGACATCATTTTCTGGAATTTTCCAAGCTGTTTAAAGACACAGTCAACTTAGTGTATGTAACCTTCTGACCCACTGGAATTGTGATAGTGAATTATAAGTGAAATAATCTGTCTGTAAACAATTGTTGGAAAAATTACTTGTGTCATGCACAAAGTAGATTTTCTAACCGACTTACCAACATTATAGTTTGTTAACAAGAAATTTGTGGAGTGGTTGAAAAACAAGTTTTAATGACTCCAACCTAAGTGTATGTAAACTTCCAGACTAACGCTAAACACATAATATTATTACAATAATACAAAAAAGTCTGTATTATCTGTGAAATCAAGAAAAAGCTATGAATGGTAAGAAGAACAGGGCTTGGCTAAGGATGCATGTTCAGTGCAATGCAGTACAGCAGGACTGGCAAGTCTTAACATAACTGTTATTCCCTTTGCTCCTTGTCGTCCATATTTTGCTCTCTGAATATACAGAATGTGTGTATCATGAAATAACATTAATTTGCATTATGCCATGTCATAACAAAAGTTTATTAAATAAACAACGGAGGCAGATTATTGTTAGTATATATTAATAACACCCACATAGAATGAAATAACCATTCAAACCTCCTACTCGCCCACACTCTCCTTCAAACCCTTCTCTGTTCATGGAAAGCAACACACAAACAAATATAGATGTTTCTCTGTTCTTATACGTTTTTACACACCGCCCACGCCTGGGTAAAATGCCGTAGTTTGCTATAAAGCTAAATTCAATGGCAGGGAAATTGCCATTGAGTCAATGTAGTGTTGCTTTGGCTTTGACAAGCAGTGGCAAGTCCCTGCAGGTGCAATTGCAATTAACCATGGTTGTTGCAACAATAAGTAACAGCTACCAGGTAGATATTGTATATTACATTAGTGATAACAGTCTATTGCAAAAACCGGTAACTGTGCCACATGCACTGTCGCCTTGTTGGTCTGCAGATAGAGGCAGGCATATAGTACTGTCACACGTACTGTAGGTACAGTATCAATGCCATGTGAGCTCTTTCTTTCCAATAAGAAGTTGCTATGCTTTACACACACCATTGAGCTCAACTGTAGACAGGATGCAGTGAATGAGTGTGGTGGAAAGTAAGAAATGAACATGGTCAACCAGGTTAGTTTAGGATGGAAACTTCAGTCCTGCTCTCAACTGCCCGTACAGCCAGAGAGATAAGAGAATGGTTGATACAGTGATTGGAACACACAGTAAGAGGTTTATGGCCGGATCGTTACTGTCCCTGGCAGGCTGATAATAGACACACACTCAAGGGAAGAACCACTCAGTAACTTTTGAGTGTCTTGTTGGTTGGTCAAGTTGCTAACGGAAAATTCTGTTTCTGCGGCACAACAAGAACAGGAAGAGCAAGACTGTGACATCCTGTTTGTGTGTGAGAGTGAGTGAGTGAGTGAGTGAGTGAGTGAGTGAGTGAGTGAGTGAGAGAGAGAGAGAGAGAGAGAGAGAGAGAGAGAGAGAGAGAGAGAGAGAGAGAGAGAGAGAGAGAGAGAGAGAGAGAGAGAGAGAGAGAGAGAGAGAGAGAGAGAGAGAGAGAGAGAGAGAGAGAGAGAGAGAGAGAGAGAGAGAGAGAGAGAGAGAGAAATCAGCTCAATGTAATTGAAGAATCCATAGAATCTAAACACTTCTGGGAAAATTGAAAAACTAAACAAACAACAATACGACTAGTTATCTATCCAAAATGGAGATGTATGGATAAACCACTTCTCCAATCTTTTTGGCTCTATAACAAAGAACAAACTGCAAAAATATATACATGATCAAATACAAATCTTAGAATCAACTATTAAAGACTACATGAACCCACTGGAGGCTCCAATTACATTGAATGAACTGCAGGACAAAATACAAACCCTCCAATCCGAAAAGGCCTGTGGGGTTTATGGTATCCTAAATGATAACATATACAGACCACAAATTCCAATTGGCTATACTTAAACTTTAATCTTTAACATCATCCTCAGCTCTGGCATCTTCCTCAATATTTGGAACCAAGGACTGATCACCCCAATCCACAAAAATGGAGACAAATTTGACCCCAATAACTACCGTGGGATATGCGTCAACAGCAACCTTGGGAAAATCCCCTGCATTATCATTAACAGCAGACTCGTATATTTCCCCAGCAAAAACAATATACTGAGCAAATGTCAAATTGGCTATTTACCAAATTACCGTACGACAGACCACGTATTCACCCTGCACACCCTAACTGACAAACAAACAAACAAACCAAAACAATGGCGAAGTCTTCTCATGTTTTGTTAATTTCAAAAAAGATTTAAACTCAATTTGGCATGAGGGTCTGCTATACAAATTGATGGAAAGTGGTGTTGGGGGAAAATATACAACATTATAAAATCCATATCCACAAACAACAAGTGTGCAGTTAAAATTGGCAAAAAAACACAAATTTCTTTCCACAGGGTCGGGGGGTGAGACAGGGTTACATCTTAAGTCCCACCCTCTTCAATATATATATCAACGAATTGGCGAGGGCACAAGAACAGTCTGCAGCCACCGGCCTCACCCTACTAGAATCTGAAGTCAAATGTCTACTGTTTGCTGATGATCTGGTGCTTCTGTCCCCAACCAAGGAGGGCCTACAGCAGCATCTAGATCTTCTGCACAGATTCTGTCAGACCTGGGCCCTGACAGTAAATCTCAGTAAGACAAAAGTAATGGTGTTCTAAAAAAGATCCAGTTGTCAGGACCACAAATACAAATTCCATCTGGACACCGTTGCCCTACAGCACACAAAAAATCAGCGCCACAGGTAACTTCCACAAAGCTGTGAACGATCTGAGAGATGAGTCAAGAAGGGCATTCTATGCCATCAAAGGGAACATAAAATTTGACATACCAATTAGGATCTGGCTAAAAATATTTGAATCGGTTATAGAACCCATTGCCCTTTATGTTTGTGAGGTCTGGGGTCCGCTCACCCTCCAAGAATTCACAAAATGGTACAAACACCAAACTGCATGCGGAGTTCAGCAAAAATATCCTCAGTGTACAACGTAAAACACCAAATAATTCATGCAGAGCAGAATTAGGCCGATACCCGCTAATGATCAAAATCCAGAAAAGAGACGTTCAATTCTACAACCACCTAAAGGAAGTGATTCCCAAACCTTCCATAACAAAGCCATCACATACAGAGAAATGAACCTGGAGAAGAGCCCCCTAAGCAGGCTCTGTTCACAAACACAAACAGATGCCACAGAGCCCAAGGACAGCAACACAATTAGACGCAACCAAATCATGAGAAAACAAAAAGAGAATTACTTGACACATTGGAAAGAATTTACAAAAAAACTAAGTGAACTATATTGCTTTTTGGCCCTAAACAGAGAGTACACCGTGGCAGAATATCTGACCACTGTGACTGACCCAGAATTAAGGAAATCTTTGACAATGTAGACTCAGTGAGCATAACCTTGCTATTGAGAAAGGCCACCGACGGCAGACATGGCTCTCAAGAGAAGACAGTCTATGTGCACACTGCCCACAAAAGGAGGTGGAAACTGAGCTGCACTTCCTAACCTCCTGCCCAATGTATGACATATTAGAGAAACATATTCCCCTAAAATTACACAGACCCACGAAGAAATCGAAAGCAAATCCAATTTTGATAAAAACTCCCATATCTATTGGGTGAAATACCACAGTGTGCAATCACAGCGGCAAGATATGTGACCTGTTGCTACAAGAAAAGGGCAACCAGTGAAGAACAAACACCATTGTAAATAAAACCTGCATTTATGTATATTTATTTTCCCTTTTGTACTTTAACTATTTGCACATCATTACAATACTGTATATAGACATAATATAACATTTTAAATGTCTTTATCCTTTTGGAACTTTTGTGAATGATGTTTACTGTTCATTTTTATTATCTGTTTATGATCTATTTCACTTGCTTTGGCAATGTAAACATATGTTTCCTATGCCAATAAAGCCCCATAAATTGAATTGAATTGAGAGAGAGAGAAAGAGAAAGAGAGGGATATATTATTGCTTGTTAGAGGGTACAATACCCATTATATCTTTGAGATCTAAAGTTTACTTTCATTCTAGCTGCCACTGTTGCGTTTGAAGCTATGGACCAGAATGCCTACCCTTATCACCCTAGTTGATACATTGTAAAAAGCTCAGAATAGCTTCATGTTATTTTCTGTTATTCACAGGAGAAACTTGACCAAGCTGTCCCTGCTCTTCAGTCACATGCTCTGGGAGCTGAGGGCCATGTTTCCCGAGGGGCGCTTTCAAGGCCACACCTACAGGCTGACTAAGACAGAGGCCGGAGAGTTCTGGAGGCGAGCATTTGGAAACAAGTGAGTGTTGGGTGGGGTAACAGTGGAACTAGAATTGAATAAGGGACGTGGACTTGACAGAACATTCCACAAATAGGAACAGTCTATTTGTATTTACACTACCGGTATAAAGTTTTAGAACACTTACTCATTCAAGGGTTTTTCTTTATTTTTTCTATTTTCTACATTGTAGAATAATAGTGAAGAAATCAAAACTATGAAATCACACATGGAATCATGTAGGAACCCCCAAAAAATCGAAATATATTTTATATTTGAGATTCTTCAAATGACAACCTTTGGGTTGATGACAGCTTTGACATTCTCTCAACCAGCTTCACCTGGAATGCTTTCCAACAGTCTTGAAGGAGTTCCCACATATGCGGAGCACTTGTTGGCTGCTTTTCCTTCACTCTGCAGTCCGACTCATTCCAAACCATCTCAATTTGGTTGAGGATTGTGGAGGTCAGGTCATCTGATGCAGCACTCCATCACTCTCCTTCTTGGTCAAATAGCCCTTACACAGCCTGGAGGTGTGTTGGGTCATTGTCCTGTTGAAAAACAAATGATAGTCCCACTAAGCCAAAACCAGATGGGATGGCAATCGCTGCAGAATGCTGTGGTAGCCATGCTGGTTAAGTGTGCCTTGAGTTCTAAATAAATCACAGACAGTGTCACCAGCAAAGCACCCCCACACCATCACATCTCCTGCTCCATGCTTTACAGTGGGAAATGCACATGTGAAGATCATCCGTTCACCCCACCGCGTCTCACAAAGACACGGCAGGTTGGAACCAAAAATCTCCAAGCAAGTCTCTTCTTCCTTTAGTAATGGTTTCTTTGCAGCAATTTGACCATGAAGACCTGATTCACACAGTCTCCACTGAACAGTTGATGTTGAGATGTGTCTGTTACTTGTCGTGGTAATTTCCTGTATTACTAAATGAGGAGAGTTTACAAACCACACACAAGTCAGAGTTATATTTTGAAGGCCGTCTTTAATTATATGAGCTTCACCATAGCCCTTTGACTCTCAGATCAATTCAGTGTCTATAAATTAATTCTCTGAGAGTGCTTACAAAAGAATACTTAGTATCTTTTATAGCCAAGATACACCCCTCTCAACTCACATGACGAACCACAGATCTTAGAAACTTCACAAATGGCCTTTTACTTGAAAGAGGAGTATCCCATAGCCAGATAGCATTAGCTATAAATTATAATTCAGTTTGGTCTCTTAGACGAGGTTCTACTTCTCATTCTTGGTACTTCCTAGTACCAAAACATTACCTCATCCAATGGCATATATCAATTGTCAAGATACTCCCATCTCAAATACCTTCCCTCCTGGACAAGCTCACGGAGGGGAGTGAGCCTCTAGGTCATATACTAGGTCAAGATTCATGCAACATCAGAGGGGTAATATAATGGTTCCAGACACTGCCATACTCCTCCCCCCAATGGGAAAAGGAGGGAGTGACTGGAGTACAGACATAGTGGAGCCCTTCACATAGTTTCACAGATATATTCATTATGAAGACAATGTTCAAACCTCACTTCTCCCTTTCTGATATTCTGCCTATTACCAGACATGTAAAAGACAAGCCTGACCTCTCCCCTCTCTGGGCCCCAGGTGACTTTTACCTAGAGAAGAAAGGAAAATGCAACTGCCAACAGTATAGTCCAAAAGAAGACATTCTAATGACAAGTATAAAGTAAATAAAACATCTTATTTATCTATGTTACCTAACGAATTCTGATTCAGCTACGACATACTTGAACTCAGTGAAGCATTTATTTGGGCTGCAATTTCTGAGGCTGGTAACTCGAATGAACTTATCCTCTGCAGCAGAGGTAACTCTGGGTCATCCATTCCTATGACTGACCTTCATGTCTTGAAGTAATGATGGACTGTCATTTCTCTTTGCTTATTTGAGCTGTTCTTGCCATAATATGGACTTGGTCTTTTACCAAATATGGCTATCTTATATATGCCACCCCTACCTTGTCACAACACAAATTATTGGTTGAAATGCATTAAGAAGGAAAGAAATTCCTCTAATTAACTTTTAAGAAGGCTCTCCTGTTAATTGAAATGCATTCCAGGTGACTACCTCATGAAGCCGGTAGAGAGAATGCCAAGTGTGTGCATAGCTGTCATCAAGGCAAATTGTGGATATTTGAAGAATCTCAAATATAAAATATATTTTGATTTGTTTAACACTTTTTTGGTTACTACATGATTCCAATGTAGAAAATAGTAAAAAATAAAGGAAAACCCTTGAATGAGTAGGTGTTCTAAAACTTTTAACCGGTAGTGCAGGCGCAGTCTTTTTCTAGTCTTGTGAAAAGTATTCTGTTCCTCCACTTGTGATTTTTGATCTTCTTTTGGCACGTTTTTATTCCTCTCACTTTCACTCTCTTTCTCTCTCTCACTTTCCTTTTTCCTTTATCTCCCACCCCTCTCTCCCTCTCCTCCCCTCCTCTTGTTCGCTCTCCTAGGTGTATTGTGCAGTGGAGCAGTTTTAAGCAGCATCTCCGTAGGGTCCATGGCTTTGAAGAGGGGATGGAGTCCATGGCTCTAAAGTCAACTGTAGATCTCACCTGTAACGACCACATCTCAGTGTTTGAGTTTGACATCTTCACCAGGCTATTCCAGGTACATGTGATCCATATATCTTAGCCCTGTTCTATGTAGCCATACATCCTGGTTAATTAGACACCTCACATAATGTTCAGTGAATATGCCTTCTGCCACTTTCCAAGATGTCTATCTAATTCTTTCTCTCCCACTGTCTAAAGATAGCCAAAACATTCCAAAGTGGAAAGAAATAACACATACTGTATTTCAACTGATAGTAAATATGTCCTCCCCTCTCCTGTCAGCCATGGAGGTCTCTTCTGAGGAACTGGAACCAGTTGGCAGTGACCCATCCCGGCTACATGGCCTTCCTCACCTACGACCAGGTCAAAGCCCGCCTCCAAAACTACCTGCACCGGCCCGGGAGGTGAGGACAGGAGAGATTGTTTGGGGGTGGATGGGTTGGGGTGTGGCGAGAGAGACTAGATGAAGGGAAGGAACAGGGGAACAGGAGGGGCTCAGGAGAAAAGAGAGGAGGTGTACCTTTACCACAACCTACAACAATATCTGCAATAATTACTTTTAATGCTGACATAATAATTATAGTGATAGTAAAGAATAATACCTAGATACATAGAGGTAACTGCCCAAATAATGGAAAAACTTGAGGAAATGAGGGGTACAAAGTATAGTGAAAGAAGGTGCTTCCACACAGGTGTGGTTCCTGAGTTAATTAAGAAATTAACATCCCATTATGCTTAGGATCATGTACAAAAATGCTGGGCAGGCCATTATTTTGCCCATTATTTTGGCTACTATGGCTATGCCCCTATAAGATGACACCCACAAGGCATGAGAGGTCACTGAATGGTTTGATGAGCATGGAAACAATGTAAACCATATGCTATGGCCATCTCAGTCACCAGATCTCAACCTAATTGAACGCTTATGGGAGATTCTGGAGCTGCGCCTGAGGCACCGTTTTCAACCACCATCAACAAAACACCAAATTATTGAATATCTCGTGGAAGAATGGTGTCGCATCCTTCCAATAGATTACCAGACACTTGTAAAATCTATTCCAAGGATGCGTTGAAGCTGTTCTGGCTCGTGGTGGCCCAACGCCCTATTAAGACACTTTATGTTGGTGTTTCCTTTATTTTGGCAGTTACCTGTATTTCATGGTCAAATCTGTATGAACTCCAGTAAAGACGTTTCCATGTGAACTCTGTATCTCTGTCCAGCTATATCTTCCGTCTGAGCTGCACTCAGATGGGCCAGTGGGCCATTGGTCATGTGACAGGTGATGGCGGCATCGTACAGACGATCCCCCAGAATACACCTCTCTACCAGGCCCTCATCCAGGGCTTCAGGGAGGGCTGGTAAGTAAACACGCTCATGGACACACCGCAGGAGGTTGGTGGAACCTTAATTGAGGAGGACAGGCTCGTGGTAATGACTGGAGTGGAATCAGTGGAATGGTATCATATTCATCAAAGACATGGTTTCCATGTGTTTGATGCCATTCCATTTGCGCCATTCTGGTCATTATTATGAGCCGTTCTCCCCTCAGCAGCCTCCACTGACACACACACTAGTGATGCGTGGGTTGACACATAAAAAAAGGTACCCGCGGTTATATCCGTGAGGTGGGTTTAGGGTCATTAAATATTGTGTGGATGAAGGGTGGCTGGGTGGCGGGCGGGTTGAATACAGAGAAAACAATACCTTAAAAAATCGACAAACACTGAGGTTTCAATTGAATTATATTAGGCCTTCCGGCAATGGCTTTAGAGCATAAGCCTAAGCTTCTGGACCTAACTGTACGAGCGCTAAATAGTCTACACGCCAATTGCCAAATGCTTTTGGGATTGGCAGAAAAAGTGAACTTCGATACAAGGAGGTAAAAAGGACAATGTCAGAGTTTAATTCAATAAGAGAAAAGCAGGGAAATGGAGAGTTGAAAATAAAGAGAAGGGAGTAATGTTTGGGAAAGATTTGGTGAAGTGGTAAAAGAGGATGAAAGCAGTATCGGTTATGTGATTTATGTGTGATGACTGTGAGGTGCTATATTAGTCCGACAGTCACAAGACGGGAACTCCAAATAGCCCCATGTCAAGTCAAAGGAACTGTAGCCTACAGTTCAGATGGGTTAAATGGAAACCAAAATCTGGACACTAACAGTAGGTATATGGCCTCTCACATAGCCTTAATATTGACTCCTGCAGAACTAAGCATTTCTTGCAGTAAAATGATACACCAAATGTAAGCTACATTTTGACTTGGGAATAGGAGTGCTGATGGGTTATTAAAAATTGTGGGCGGGTGCAGGTGAACAAACAGCTGACCAACACTAACACACAACATTAGCATAAGCCTGTAATCGTTTTACATAATGTGTGTGTAGATCTGTGTTGTGTTTGTCTGCAGCTATCTTTACCCTGACGGACGTGATGTGAACCCAGACCTCACCAGTCTGTGTGAACCAGCACAGAGAAGCAGGGTCAAAGTCACAGAGGACGAGTATGAGATGTACTGTGAGATGGGTAGTACCTTTCAGCTGTGTAAGATCTGTACAGAGAGAGACAAGGACACACGCATCCAGCCCTGCGGACACCTGCTGTGCCAACCCTGCCTCACAGGATGGCAGGTATGCCTACTCTGGGATTGACCACGTCACCAACAAAATCCTCAAAGCCAAACCACACATCGTTCGCTCACACAATGTCTCTGACATCACCCAGCCACATCCTCTTTTATTAATATACAGTGGGGCAAAAAAGTATTTAGTCAGCCACCATTGTGCAAGTTCTCCCACATAAAAATATGAGAGAGGCCTGTAATTTTCATCATAGGTACACTTCAACTATGACAGACAAAATGAGAAGAAAAAAATCCAGAAAATCACATTGTAGGATTTTTAATGAATTTATTTCCAATTATGGTGGAAAATAAGTATTTGGTCAATAACAAAAGTTTATCTCAATATTTTGTTATATACCCTTTGTTGGCAATGACAGAGGTCAAACGTTTTCTGTAAGTCTTCACAAGGTTTTCACACACTGTTGCTGGTATTTTGGCCCATTCCTCCATGCAGATCTCCTCTAGAGCAGTGATGTTTTGGGGCTGTTGCTGGGCAACACGGACTTTCAACTCCCTCCAAAGATTTTCTATGGGGTTGAGATCTGGAGACTGGCTAGGCCACTCCAGGACCTTGAAATGCTTCTTACGAAGCCACTCCTTCGTTGCCCGGGCAGTGTGTTTGGCATCATTGTCATGCTGAAAGACCCAGCCACGTTTCATCTTCAATGCCCTTGCTGATGGAAGGAGGTTTTCACTCAAATCTCACGATACATGGCCCCATTCGTTCTGTCCTTTACACGGATCAGTCGTCCTGGTCCCTTTGCAGAAAAACAGCCCCAAAGCTTGATGTTTCCACCCCCATGCTTCACAGTAGGTATGGTGTTCTTTGGATGCAACTCAGCATTCTTTGTCCTCCAAACACGACGAGTTGAGTTTTTACCAAAAAGTTCTATTTTGGTTTCATCTGACCATATGACATTCTCCCAATCTTCTTCTGGATCATCCAAATGCTCTCTAGCAAACTTCAGACGGGCCTGGACATGTACTGGCTTAAGCAGGGGGACACGTCTGGCACTGCAGGATTTGAGTCCCTGGCGGCGTAGTGTGTTACTGATGGTAGGCTTTGTTACTTTGGTCCCAGCTCTCTGCAGGTCATTCACTAGGTCCCCCCGTGTGGTTCTGGGATTTTTGCTCACCGTTCTTGTGATCATTTTGACCCCACGGGGTGAGATCTTGCGTGGAGCCCCAGATCGAGGGAGATTATCAGTGGTCTTGTATGTCTTCCATTTCCTAATAATTGCTCCCACAGTTGGTTTCTTCAAACCAAGCTGCTTACCTATTGCAGATTCAGTCTTCCCAGCCTGGTGCAGGTCTACAATTTTGTTTCTGGTGTCCTTTGACAGCTCTTTGGTCTTGGCCATAGTGGAGTTTGGAGTGTGACTGTTTGAGGTTGTGGACAAGTGTCTTTTATACTGATAACAAGTTCAAACAGGTGCCATCAATACAGGTAACGAGTGGAGGACAGAGGAGCCTCTTAAAGAAGAAGTTACAGGTCTGTGAGAGCCAGAAATCCTGCTTGTTTGTAGGTGACCAAATACTTATTTTCCACCATAATTTGCAAATAAATTCATAAAAAATCCTACAATGTGATTTTCTGGATTTTTTTTAGTTGAAGTGTACCTATGATGAAAATTACAGGCCTCTCTCATCTTTTTAAGTGGGAGAACTTGCACAATTGGTGGCTGACTAAATACTTTTTTGCCCCACTGTATATCATCAACATACCAATTTGGGTTAACTGTATGGAATTGGTTTTTGGTCAGACAGTTAATGTCTGCAGTGAGCCAGCCCACTACACATCAGTAGGTGAACCGGCGTAGCAGCACGCAGAGCAGTATTGTGGGCCATCGTGTCCTAACATGTGGGTTAGGACTTCCTGTGTGAGCCGAAGCGTACATCCTCCTCATGCTACACTCACACTGAGGAGACTCGCCCTTAGAGTTTCCACTCCTCGCCTGGTCACACATTCTCACACACTGACACACACTGACACACACTGTCACAGTCACAATTCAGGGGCCAAGACGACACAATAGAATAGATTTGAACAGAATACTCCAGTTTTTACCAAAGTGAACTATGGTAGAATGCTCAATCTTAATTGGATATGCTAAACCAGTTGCTTTACTGTAAGTGTAGCTTCATGCAAATAACACACAGAAAGGACATTATTATGGCTATTACACTTTCAGCATGGGAAATGCATTTGCTCAGGAATGCTCTTGACGGAACCAAATTACTGCATCATCCCAGGGATCTTTTTGACATACAGCAATCATTTTCTCTCTGCATTGTTGGGAAGGGCCCGTAACTATTTCACTGTTAGTCTATACCTGTTGTTACGAAGTATGTGACAAATAAAATATGAATTAATTTGATACAACAATACACAAACGTACACCGACACGTGAGTTTCTACACATTAACATACAGTACAGATGTGTAGATAATGTTTATTCTGCTTAACCAAGTGTGATCATTCCATGTGTTGCAGAAGTCGGATGGACACACCTGCCCATACTGTCGCTGTGACATCAGAGGAACAGAGTCAATCCTGGTGGAGCCTTACCTGTCTGTCAGCGAGGAAGAGGAAGATGAAGATGACCTGGAGGATGTACAGCTAGTCATGAAAAAACTGGCCTATATGAAGAGGGTGTGTGTGGTTGTGAGCGGGACTGGTGTGGGGTTCTCTTTCACCTTCTCTTAGTGTTTTTTTCTCTCTCTCTCTTTCTCTCTCTCTCTCTCTCTCTCTCTCTCTCTCTCTCTCTCTCTCTCTCTCTCTCTCTCTCTGATGCAGATGTCGTCTGAAGAGTACCAGTTCCCCAGCTCTCGCCTGGCTCCACCCCTCCCTCCCAAACACAGCACCTTCTCCCACTGCCCTTCCCCACAAGCCCCCTTACGGCCCTCCGATATACTGGCCAAATACTCCCACTCTAACTCGCGTTCTGTAAGTTCCCCCAAACGCACACTCTACAGAATTGATAGTAACAGTACCACAATGGAAAGAAGAAGTCTAATCCATATTCACTGATAACTGGGGCTTCGGTAGACAGGTAAAGGTGTGTCCTTATTCCACCACAGGCTCACAGTGACACCCCCTCAGATAGAGCGCTCACACACCACACTGCCAGCACTAACAGGTGAGCTCTAAATGCCTACTGCAGTGGATGGATAACTGCATTTTAGGCTATTAAGACTTATTTCAAATGAATCAACAATATGGAAGATGTTTGTCGGAAAGAGAAGAATTGTGTACTGTAGCCTACATCCTAAAGAAGCTCAGGAGATAAAACAGGGCAATGTAAACAATGTTAGCTCACTGTTTGTTCCTCCCTTGGTCTGATGTTTACTGGCCGTAGCCATACAGTTTACTGAATCACCACTTTGTGTGTGACTTCCTCATTGAACTTGATTGAGAGCTCTTGTGTTCAGTCTCCTCCCCTTAAGATGCCAGTGGGAGGAGCTAGCTAGTAGTGAGGAGGAGAATTCTGGGGGGTTCAGACAACCGCCCACACTCCCAATCTCTCACAGGCCATCCATGCCTGTCCCCAATGGGACTTTCTTCAAAAAGTGTGTGTTTATTTTTAGTGTAACACAACAATATGCTTGCTATACATAAAAAAGTAAATGCGGCCACAAGTACCATGTTTTAATTGTAAACATTATTTGTATAGCACCTTGAATACAGTATTAGCTTTCCAAAGTGTTAAAACATGACGATGGTGAATGCTGTTGTTGTGTTCTCTGTGTAACAGTGAGGATTCTGTCTCAGAGCCAAACCTCCCCTCCTGTTCCGTCTCCTCCCAGTCCCGTGGAGAGGGTGAGTATCAGAGAGGAGGGGGAGGGAGGGAATGGAGGGCAGTTCTTTACCAAAATAAACTATTTTACAGGGGCTTCTCCACTTACTGTAACACACAAAAGGTTGACCCCTCACTAATTTCTCTCTTTCTCCCTCTCCCCCCCCCCACCTCTCTCTCATACAGTTGAAGTCGGAAGTTTACATACACCTTAGCCAAATACAAATACGTTTTTCACAATTCCTGACATTTCATCCTAGTAAAATTTCCCTGTCTTAGGTCAGTTAGGATCACCACTTTATTTTAAGAAGGTGAAATGTCAGAATAATAGTAGAGAGAATGATTTATTTCAGCTTTTTTTTCTTTCATCACATTCCCATTGGGTCAGAAGTTTACATACACTCAATTAGTATTTGGTAGCATTGCCTTTAAATTGTTTAACTTGGGTCAAATGTTTTGGGTAGCCTTCCACAAGCTCCCCACAATAAGTTGGTTGAATTTTGGCCCATTCCTCCTGACAGAGCTGGTGTAACTGAGTCAGGTTTGTAGGCCTACTTGCTCACCCATGCTTTTTCAGTTCTGGCCACACATTTTCTATGGGATTGAGGTCAGAGTTTTGTGATGGCACTACAATACCTTGACTTTGTTGTCCTTAAGCCATTTTGCCACAACTTTGGAAGTATGCATTGTCCATTTGGAAGACCCATTTGCGACCAAGATTTAACTTCCTGACTGATGTCTTGAGATGTCGCTTCAATATATCCACATAATTTTCCATCCTCATGATGCCATCTATTTTGTGAAGTGCACCAGTCCCTCCTGCAGCAAAACACCTCCACATGATGATGCTGCCACCCCCGTGCTTCACGTTTGGGATGGTGTTCTTCGGCTTGCAAGCCTCCCCTTTTTTCCTCCGAACATAATGATTGTGATTATGGTCAAACAGTTCTATTTTTTGTTTCATCAGACCAGAGGACATTTCTCCAAAAGTATAAACTTTGTCCCCATGTGCAGTTGCAAACCGTAGGCTGGCTTTTTTTATTGCTGTTTTGGAGCAGTGGCTTCTTCCTTGCTTAGCGGCGTTTCAGGTTATGTTGATATTGGACTCGTTTTACTGTGGATATCGATACTTTTGTACCTATTTCCACCAGCATCTTCACAAGGTCCTTTGCTGTTGTTCTGGGATTGATTTGCACTTTTCACACCAAAGTACGTTCATCTCTAGGAGACAGAACACGTCTCCTTCCTGAGCGGTATGACGGCTGCGTGGTCCCATGGTGTTTATACTTGCATACTATTGTTTGTACAGATGAACGTGGTACCTTCAGGCGTTTGGAAATTGCTCCCAAGGATGAACCAGACTTGTGGAGGTCAACAATTATTTTTCTGAGGTCTTGGCTGATTTCTTTTGATTTTCTAATGATGACAAGCAAAGAGGCTCTGAGTTTGAAGGTAGGCCTTGAAATACATCCACAGGTACACCTCCTATTGACTCAAATGATGTCAATTAGCCTATCAGAAGCTTCTAAAGCCATGACATAGTTTTCTGGAATTTTCCAAGCTGTTTAAATGCACAGTCAACTTAGTGTATGTAAACTTCTGACCCACTGGAATTTAGATACCATGAATTATAAGTTAAATAATCTGTATGTAAACAATTGTTGGAAAAATTACTTGTGTCATGCACAAAGTAGATGTCCTAACTGACTTGCCAAAACAATAGTTTGTTAACAAGAAATTTGTGGAGTGGTTGAAAAACGAGTTTTAATAACTCCAACTCCAAGTGTATGTTAACTTCCGACTTCAACTGTACATATTCCTATCTAACATTTATCTCGAAGGTGGAGCAGCCTGGTTAGGGGCCTCAGATTCAGTGAAACAGAAGAAGAGACATAAAGAAAGGAGTGAAAGGACGTCAGAGTTCGGGTACAGCCAGAGAGAGCGGGAGAGAACCATGTCCTCCTGACTCTGGGAGAAAAGATAAGCACAACATCTCTGACTGACTCAAGAATGGATGGATAATAGGAATAAGAAAGGTCCATTTCCACTGTTCCTGAAAAACAGCCATTGTTAATCTCATGTACCTTATGTATATGTATCTTATGTATGCCTTAATATGGAGGGAGAATGCCCTGTTGATCTACTAATAATGACATCAAAGTGAATGGAGAAGGACAGACTGATGGAACAACTCACTGATGCCCTCTGCTGCACAGCAAACAGAGTTAGCTGCTGCACAGTTCCAATAACAGGTCAAATTCTTTCATTGCTTGATGTGTGTATGTAAGGCATTGAAAATATGCTACCTCATAATTTACCCCATACTTAAAACATATTGCAAACCTCGGCTTTAATTCATGACTGCAAATTACAGCGTGGGGCAGAGTCCCTCAGAACTTTGTCCAGGATGTATGACTAGTACGGTATATAGCCTACATACTATAGTTGTATGTTAATATGATCAAACATGAAACCCAAATAAATATTTTGCACCTCCCTCAAGTTGTTAAAATGTACTCAGAAGTTTGCCCACTGATCATATCAATAAAAATCCACATAGTAATGAAAGTGTAGTTTCTAAAACCGACAGACGGAAGATAGTGTAACTTCAGGCTTTATTTTGTGTGACATGCTTACACACTGTGCTGATTCCACTTTAGTATTGAACTAGGAGGAGAATGAGAGAGAGAGAGGAAGAGTTTGGAGGAGTGGAGGTCTGAGAGACAGGGAGGAAGAGTTTGGAGGAGTGGAGGTCTGAGAGACAGGGAGGAAGAGTTTGGAGGAGTGGAGGTCTGAGAGACAGGGAGGAAAGCAGCTAGTGGTGTTACATGTTGGCCTTCATGGTCTCATCGATCCAGGGGAGGAACTCACACACTTTGACGTAGACTCCGGGGTATCCAGGCACGGCACAGCCCTGACCCCAGGACACCAGACCATGCAATTCACCCAAACATACTAGACCACTGCCAGAGTCCCCCTGAGAGAGAGAGAGAGAGAGAGAGAGAGAGAGAGAGAGAGAGAGAGAGAGAGAGAGAGAGAGAGAGAGAGAGAGAGAGAGAGAGAGAGAGAGAGAGAGAGAGAGAGAGAGAAAGAGAGAGAGAGAGAGAGAGAGAGAGAGAGAGAGAGAGAGAGAGAGAGAGAGAGAGAGAGAGAGAGAGAGAGAGAGAGAGAGAGAGAGAGAGAGAGAGAGAGAGAGAGAGAGAGAATAGAGACAGAGAGAGAGGTAAGAAATCAATTCAGGTTGATCCTAATATGTACCACTGTGTTTTCTAAATGACTGCACAACAAAGATAGTAAAAGGGCTCATCAAAAAGGTGTCATATACTATACGTACGTTGCATACGTCTCTGCCTCCGTCCATGTATCCGGCACACACCATCCTGCGGGTGAGCATGCCAGGGTAGGCCATCTCACACTTCTCATCCTCCAGTATGGGCACATCCAGACACTGCAGACGGACGGGCATGTTTACTGAGAAGGAAGCAAAAGACAGGGATATTTAGTCATTTAATATCATTTTTCCATAGTCATACCTCTTCTCCGGGTGAGGTGTGTGTTGTTAGAGTGTGTGTGGATAAAGGCTCTGAGGGTATAATTAATGTTGGTAAAGTTTGTTTGGTAGAGTGTGTTTGGTTTTAATTTCTGTGGTTAAAGTTTTGTAAAGGTAAAATGCAATGGTATTTGGTCCGTCTCACCCTCTTCGGTGGCGATGTTGCCCCAGCCAGAGACGGAGCAGGGGAGGCCTGCGTATGGGCAGCCTGTGGGCAACGGGATGGGCTTCACATAATCAGTGATCTCCACAGGGTGGAACAGCTTGATCAGCATCATGTCATAGTCCAGCGTCTGGTAGTCATAGCTACAGAGAGAAGAACAGAGATAGGCCAAGGGATTTGTATTGCATGTGATAAAACCCCATTCAGCCTGGGTTCAGTTGTTATTAAATGACTTCCCTAAAGTGATATGTAAGGGGTAAGTGTGGGGTGTAGCTTGCCTGGGATGCCAGATGATGTTTTGAGTCTTCATGAGCTGCTCAGTTCCCTCAAACACACGCAGGTTGTGCTCTCCAAGCATGATCTGCATAGCGTAGGGGCTGAGAGAGGAGGACGAAGGAGAGGAAGGGCAGAGGAAGGAGAGGAGGAAGAGGACAAAAGGAAAGACAGGGTGATACAATTATGATTACAGAGAAACCTCATGTCAGTTTGATAACATTCAAAGTGTCACACTGCAGAAGACAAAGAATAGCCCTCCTTTTGGTCCATATTGGCCCAAAATCTGTCGTTCTGCCCCTGAGCAAGGCAGTTAACCCACTGTTCCCCGGGCGCCGAAGACGTGGATGTCGATTAAGGCAGCACCCCGCACCTCTCTGATTCAGAGGGGTTGGGTTAAATGCGGAAGACACATTTCAGTTGAATGCATTCAATTGTACAACTGACTAGGTATCCCCCTTTCCCTTTCCCTCCCCTGCCCTCCACCCTTACTCACTTGTACCAGCAGTGAGCGACAGAGAGCACCCACTGCTCGTTGATGAGCACGGCTCCGCAGAAGTGGTACCCGTAGTTGAGGGAGGCCATCCAGGGTCGGGAGTGAGGTTCACACTCCTGGCCACCGATGATCTTACCATCCTCACGGGGCACTGCCACTGAAACACACAGAGAGAGACACCATACAGAGAGAGTGGTCACAAGAGGGGAGAGATGAGGACATTGTTGCACTCTGAATAGTATTCATCAGAATTGTTCTACATCACATAGAAACAGCCTGTTTGGTAAAAAAGTTGAAAGCTGTTATAAGCTATATGTAATATTAATATTCCTTACGAATAGTTTTTGATATATAATTGGTAGAGTATATTAAAGTACTGTATGTGTGTGTCTGTGTGTGTGTGTTTAATTACCAGCAGCTCCAACCAGCAGTATCAGAGCGAGCAGTCTCATGGTGTCTGTCTGTCCGGTGAACACTGGCTGATCAAAGACACCTGGACACACGCATGGACTTTATTTATACACACCATATCTGCCCTCCCCCACCCAGCACACCCTACCTTACCTCCCCTACCCCTCAAACCCTATCTGCCCCCCCCCCCCCCCACCCCTCAAACCCTACCTTACCTCCCCTACCCCTCAAACCCTATCTGCCCTCCCCTACCCCTCTCACTCTATCTGCACTGCCCTCCCATATGCTCACAACATTCACTCTACCCTGCTGACCACCCTAATCACCTCCCCCTCCCCTTACTCTGCCTTATCCCTAAACATACAAGCATACAAGGGCCACAATATTTTATTTAAGGCACCTGCATACACTTCGCTTCATACACTCCCCTACATATTTATTTGGACAGTGAAGCTAAAACTATTAATTTGGCTCTATACTTCAGCATTTTGGATTTGAGATCAAATGTTTTATATAAGCCGACAGTACAGAATGTCACCTTACATTTGAATGTGCTTTCATACATATCTGTTTTACCATTTAGATATGAAAGTACTTTTTATGTATCTAGTCCTCCCATTTGAAGGTGTCATAAGCATTGAGAGTGTTGTAGTGTGCCATCTGATTTGCTTAATATAAGGAATTTGATGTATAGCGTTTACTTTAACTTTGTACTTTTACTCAATGACAATTTAATACTTTTTACACCACTGCTAAATCAATCGTGTGACTCTACAAACTTGTTGGATGCATTTGCAGTTTGTTTTGGTTGTGTTTCGGATTATGTTGTGCCTAATAGAAATGAATGGTAAATAATGTATTGTCAATTTGGTGTCACTTTTATTGTAAATAATAATAGAATATGTTTCTGAACACTTTTACATTCATGTGGATGTTACCATGATAATCATGAATGAATCTTGAATAATGATGAGTGATAAAGTAACAGATGCATGAATATCATACCTCCAAGAAAATGCTAACCTCCCCTGTTACTTGTAATGGTGAGAGGTTAGCATGTTTTGGGGGCATGACCTTTGTCCATCTGTAACTTTCCCACTCATCATTATTCATTCATGATTATCCGTAATCAAGGTAGCATCCATATTAATGTAGAAGTGTTTCGGGAACATCTTATATTCTTACTTACAATAAAAGTGACTCCAAAATGACACAATACAATATTTACCATTTGCACAACATCATCCGAAACACAACCAAAACAAACTGCAAATGCATCCAACAAGTTTGTAGAGTCACAAGCTTGATGTAGTCATTGTGTGCTAGGAATATGGGACTAAATACTGAACTTTTGACTAAATTAAATACACTATAAGTGATGAGGGGACTAGATACAAAAAGTGCATTCATTTCTAAACGGTAAAACAGAGATGAATGAAAGCACCCTAAAATAAAAGGTGAAATTCTGTACAGTTGCCTCATACACTACATGGCCAAAAGTACACCTGCTTTTGTGTCCTGCCATTTTGCAGCTGAGACATTTTTGCTCCTAGACGTTTCCACTTCACAATAACAGCACTTACAGTTGACAGGGACAGCTCTAGCAGGGCAGAAATTTGATGAACTGACTTGTTGGAAAGGTGGCATCCTGTGACGGTGCCACGTTAAAAGTCACTGAGCTCTTCAGTACGGGCAATTCTACTGCCAGTGTTTGTCTATGGAGATTGCATGGCAGTGTGATAGATTTTATACACCTGTCAGCAACGGGTGTGGCTGAAATTGCCAAATCCACTAATTTGAAGGGGTGTCCACATACTTTTGTAGTGTATAAAACATTTGTTCTCAAATCCAAAATGTTCGAGTATAGAGCCAAATTAAAGGTTTTATCTTCACTGCTCAAATAAATACGTAGGGGAGTGTATACCTAGCTGATGATTAACCAGTAGCTGGCAAACTGAATGTGACAGACATTTAGCCTTTTGAAGTGGCATGTGGCACACAAGGACATGTACCCATGGCTGGCCATATGCAGTATCAAAAGGACCACGGATACTTAACAGCCTGTGCTCATCCCACAAAGTCTATTCGCTTTCCAATGTTGCATCTTACAGAACAACCAATTATTCTGTTGAATGCACTGATTGCATAACATTTTAAATGTGCAAATCATCTTTCTGTCTGGTTCTATTCAAATTTTACTCATAGAGCCTTCCTTATCTCTCCTACTATTCTTTAGTACTCTTGGTATGCCCTTGAATATAGGCCAGGGTCTGTGAGAGAAACGGCCATCTGTGATGTTAGAACTAGTACCTGAAAAGTACAACAACTTTTTCCCCCGCTTCTTTGAGGTGTTGCAAGAGGTCTCAATGATCCTACCACTCTGACAATCTGGCCAACAACTGTTCAACACTGTATCAACATAAATGCTCTGAGTACCTGGTAGAATGGAAGGGGAGTTTGTGATAAGATGAGGCATGATGTGGCAGGAGAGTTTGAGGTGGGGTGGGGCATCAGGCACAAGAGACTTGGAAAGGGGGCAGGGCAGGGTGGAGGGATAGCAGTTGAGATAAAGGTATAAATGTAGAGAATCGCAGAGTGCACATGTCCAGTCTGGTGAATGAAGACTTGTCTCAGCAGCACGATGATTGGCCTGATTGTACTCACACTCCTGGGGGCTGCAGGTAACAAACACACACATAGAGACACACATAGAGACACGCAAAGAAACACGCATAGAGACACGGATAGAGACACACATCTTTTACAGCTTAATGCTCTTCTTTTGCCCATCTTGTATAATATAACATTATCTCTAACCTCTGCATCTCTCTGTTTTCTGTCACCTTCCTCCTGTCATGCCTTCTGAACACTACTCTCCATCCTACTCTCTTTCTCCTCTGACCCTCCCTCTCCCTTCCACTCCTTCCCTCCCTCAGCGGCAGCTCCTATGGATGACAGGATCGTGGGGGGTTATGAGTGTGAGGCTCACTCCCAGCCCTGGCAAGCCTCTCTTAACATCGGCTACCACTTCTGTGGTGGCTCCCTCATTAACGACCAGTGGATCATCTCTGCCGCCCACTGCTGGATGAAGTGAGTACTTCAGGGTCAATGTCAACCATCTTTTCCCTTTACTGTGCCTCCCTAAAGGTTTCTATTTTTTTCTCCTCTCTCTTCTCCAATTTTCCATCTGTCTTCACGTTCTGTCTTCCCCTCTCTCTCCTTCTTGTCTTCTCTGCCTTCCTCTCTCCACTTCTTTACCTTCATCCCTTTCTGCTCTCCTTCCTCTCATAAATCATGTCTTTCCTCTCTCTCTCTCTCTCTCTAGTCCTTGGAGTCAGCTTGCCATCCTGGGTGACCACCACATCTGGGAGCACGAGGGCACGGAGCAGTACATGTCTGTGGACGCCATCTACTGGCACCAGAGCTATGACTACCAGACCCTGGACCACGACATTATGCTGTTGAAGCTGGCCCACCCTGTCACTCTCAACAAGTTTGTCAAACCCATCGCCCTGCCCACGGCCTGCCCCAAGGCCGGGGACATGTGTGTGGTGTCTGGATGGGGAAACATCTACACTGACTCTGGTATTTATGTAGATGGGGTGTAGTATGGGATGGGGTGGAATGAGGATGAGATTGGGATGCTGAATGTAATCAACTAACTGTAGCTCACTGTAGGTCTGCATGTTGATGGGAAATCAGCAAGTCAATTTACTTGAGAGTGTAGCTACTACTTCTCTCTCTCTCCAACTCTGTCTCTCTCTCTTTCTGTCTCTCGTCTGTCTCTCTGTCTCTCCCTCTGTCAGTGTTCAACCCATTTAACCTGCAGTGTGTGAACATCCCCATCCTGTCTAAGAAGGCCTGTGAGGAGTCCTACCCTGGCCAGATTACTGATACCATGGTGTGTGCCGGATACCTGGAGGGAGGCAAGGACGCCTGTCAGGTATGAAGAATACCCCTGCAACCTCACAAACAGAACATTTAATTTGTTTGTTAATTCATTTATATATTAATTCATTATCTCTCTTTCCCCCCTCTGTTTCTCTCTCAGGGTGACTCCGGCGGTCCCCTGGTATGTAACGGAGAGCTGCATGGCATCGTGTCCTGGGGTGTTGGCTGTGCCCAGCCCAACTATCCTGGTGTCTACACCAAGGTCTGTGCCCTGCTGCCCTGGATCCATGAGATCATCACCAACTACTAGCCTGTACCCTCCACACCAGAGTAGAGAGTAGAGAGTAGAGAGTAGAGAGAGAGAGAGAGAGAGAGAGAGAGAGAGAGAGAGAGAGAGAGAGAGAGAGAGAGAGAGAGAGAGAGAGAGAGAGAGAGAGAGAGAGAGAGAGAGAGAGAGAGAGAGAGAGAGAGAGAGAGAGAGAGAGAGAGAGAGAGAGAGAGAGAGAGAGAGAGAGAGAGAGAGAGAGAGAGAGAGAGAGAGAGAGAGATACAGAGAGAGATATAGAAGGCTGATTCTGTTAATTGCAGGAATACAAAGAAACATCTAGTCAATAAAATGGCATCTTTGACTTCACTACTGTATGTTTGTCTTTTTTATTACAATTCTTTGTGTCAATTTAAAAAAATACACAAACAATCAATAACTTAGATAACAGGGTAGATTACTACAATATTTAAAGTCACATCAAACACTTTAATAATTTAAAATTAGATGACACAAAGACTAATACAATGTTTAAAAATAAGCATGCTAACAGAGGTACTCTTCCACTGTTTGGCATTTCCTAAGCACCCACCTACTAGTTTCTAGTACAATCAAATAGTGACAATGGTATAGAGTACAGAGCAGGAAATTAGATGGCAAAGACAAATTAAATGGAAAAGTAACCATGCTAACAAACATATGCTAACAGATGTATGGCCTCCATTGTTTTGCACTACACACTGCTAATGCTGATAATAATGCAAATGCTAATAATGATGCTATAGCTAATAACAATACTAATGTTAATAACAACACTATAGCTAATAACAATGCTATAGCTAATTTCGATGCTAATGCTAATAATAATGGTATAGCTAACAACAATGCTAATTCGAATAATGATGCTAACTCTACGTACAACACTAGAACTAAGTAAACAAACTCAAACCTTGGGTTCCTGGCTCTATTCATGTTGTCATGGTAACAAAAGTGATCAGACATGAATCGGACATCTGACTTGTGAAAAGCTGTATCTAAAGTACAGCCATTGTAACCGCATCCACCTTGAAGAACTGTAACGCTCAAAGAGTGAATGGGTGTGGAGTCAGGCGCAGAGAGCAAAGGATACGGGAAAAACACGCTAATGTCCAACCAAAAAAGGTACAAAAGGTCACGCCAAACATAGGCGTAATACACTCCACCTAAGTACACTTTGGTAACAAACCGGACAGCGAAAAACCCAAAAAACAAGAACACCTCTCACAATACAGAAAACAAGCCCGCACAAACACAAGCGGGCTAATCGAACTTAAATAACACCACCCTAACACCCCAACACGAAACAGGTGAAAACAATTAGACAAAACCAAACGAAAAAGGAAAAAAGGATCGGTGGCAGCTAGTAGGCCGGTGACGACGACCGCCGAGCGCCACCCGAACGGGAAGGGGAGCCACCCCCCCCCCCCCCCTGACGCGCCTGCTCCCGCAGCACGCCGACACCGGCCTCGGGGACGACCCGGGGGCCGAGGAACTCACTCAGCATAGATGGATCCAATATGTCCTCCACCGGGACCCAGCACCTCTCCTCCGGCCCGTACCCCTCCCAGTCCACGAGGTACTGCAGGCCCCTCACCCGGCGTCTCGAGTCCAGAATGGCCCGTATCGTGTACGCCGGGGACCCCTCGATGTGCAGGAAGGTGAGGTTCCGGAGGTCCCTCCGCCCCCTCACCTTCCCGCATGGGACCAGCTACCACCGGCCTGAGGAGAGACACATGAAACGAGGGGTTAATACAATAATACGAAGGAAGTAATAATCGATAACAAACCTCGTTAATTCTCCTCAGGACTTTAAATGGCCCCACACACTGCGGACCCAGCTTCCGGCAGGGCAAGCGGAGGGGCAGGTTTCGAGTCGAGAGCCAGACCCTGTCCCCTGGTGCAAACACGGGGGCCTCACTGCGGTGACGGTCAGCGCTCCTCTTCTGCCGTCCACTCGCCTGACGTAATGACTCCTGGACGGCTCTCCAGGTCTCCTTAGAGCGCTGCACCCACTCCTCCACCGCAGGAGCCTCGGTCTGGCTCTGATGCCATGGTGCCAGGACCGGCTGGTACCCTAACACACACTTAAACGGGGACATGTTGGTAGAGGAGTGGCTTAGTGAGTTCTGGGCCATTTCAGCCCAGGGGATGTATCTCGCCCACTCCCCTGGCCGGTCCTGGCAATACGACCGCAGAAACCTACCCACCTCCTGGTTCACTCTCTCCACCTGCCCATTACTCTCTGGGTGATACCCCGAGGTCAGGCTGACCGAGACCCCCAGACGTTCCATAAATTCCCTCCACGCTCGGGAGGTAAACTGGGGACCCCGATCAGAAACGATGTCCTCGGGCACCCCGTAGTGCCGGAAGACATGGGTGAAAAGAGCCTCCGCAATCTGTAGGGCCGTAGGGAGACCGGGCAACGGGATAAGACGGCAGGACTTCGAGAACCGATCCACAACGACCAGGATCGTCGTGTTTCCCTGAGACGGGGGAAGGTCAGTGAGAAAATCCACCGATAGATGGGACCACGGCCGTTGTCTAACAGGGAAGGGTTGTAACTTCCCTCGTGGCAGGTGCCTAGGAGCCTTACTCTGAGCGCACACCGAACAGGAGGAGACATAGAATTGCACGTCCTTCACTAAGGTGGGCCATCAGTACTTCCCCCCCAAGACTTCGCACTGAAATACCCGGGTGACCTGACGAGGGTAGACTATGAGCCCATCGAATCAATTGATCACGAACAGCGAGCCTACGACCCTCCGGGCACTGTGGAGGTGCAGGTTCCTCCCTTAGCGCCCGCTCGATGTCCGCGTCCACCTCCCATACTACCGGTGCCACCAGCCTAGCCGCCGGAATGATGGGAGTAGGATCGATGGACCGGTCATAGAGACGGGACAGCGCGTCGGCCTTAGTGTTGAGGGAACCTGGCCGATACGAGATCCTAAATTGAAATCTAGTGAAATACATGGCCCACCTTGCCTGACGAGGATTCAGTCTCCTAGCTGCTCGGATATACTCCAGGTTACGGTGGTCAGTCCAGATGAGGAAAGGGTGCCTAGCCCCCTCAAGCCAATGTCTCCACACTTTCAGGGCCTTAACTACAGCCAACAACTCCCTGTCCCCCACAGGGACTTTTTTCTTCGAAAAAAAAGCACAGGGGCGGAGCTTCGGTGGCGTACCCGAGCGCTGTGAGAGCACGGCTCCAACCCCAGCCTCGGATGCGTCCACCTCTACTATGAACGGCAAAGAAGGGTCCGGATGCGCCAACACAGGCGTGTCGGTGAACAGCGCCTTCAAACGACGGAAAGCTCTGTCCGCCTCTGCTGACCACTGCAAACGCACCGGCCCCCCCTTCAGCAGTGAGGTAATGGGAGCCGCTACCTGGCCAAAACCCCGGATAAACCTCCGGTAGTAATTGGCAAACCCTAAGAACCGCTGCACCTCTTTTACCGTGGTCGGAGTCGGCCAATTACGCACAGCCTTGATGTGGTCATACTCCATCACCACCCCCGAGGTGGAAATGCGATAACCCAGGAAGGAAACGGCTCGTTTGGAAAACTCACATTTCTCCGCCTTCACATACAGGTCATGCTCCAGCAGTTGCCCAAGAACCTTGCGCACCAGAGACACATGCGCAGCGCGTGTGGCGGAGTAGATCAAGATATCGTCAACATACACCACCACACCCTGTCCGTGCAGGTCTCTGAGAATCTCGTTGACGAAGGATTGAAAGATGGCTGGAGCATTCTTTAACCCGTACGGCATGACGAGGTACTCATAATGGCCAGATGTGGTACTAAACGCGGTTTTCCACTCATCTCCCTCCCGAATATGCACCAGATTATACGCGCTCCTGAGGTCCAGTTTTGTGAAGAACCGCGCCCCGTGAAATGATTCCACCGCCGTAGCGATGAGAGGTAGTGGGTAACTAAACCCCACCGTGATAGAATTGATTGATTGACTGTAGACCCTGCCACATACCTCTTGTGTCTGAGCCGTTGAATTGCGACTCTAGTTTGCGACTCTACTTTGTCTCTATACTGACGCTTAGCTTGTTTGATTGCCTTGCGGAGGGAATAGCTACACTGTTTGTATTCGGTCATGTTTCTGGTCACCTTGGCCTGATTAAAAGCAGTGGTTCGCGCTTTCAGTTTCGCACGAATGCTGCCATCAATCCACGGTTTCTGGTTGGGGAATGTTTTAATAAACGCTGTGGGTACAACATCACCGATGCACTTGCTAATAAACTCGCTCACCGAATCAGCGTATTCGTCAATGTTGTTGTTTGACGCAATGCGGAACATATCCCAGTCCACGTGATCGAAGCAATCTTGAAGCGTGGAATCAGATTGGTCGGACCAGCGTTCAACAGACCTGAGCGCGGGAGCTTCCGGTTTTAGTTTCTGTCTATAGGCTGGAAGCAACAAAATGGAGTCGTGGTCAGCTTTTCCGAAAGGAGGGCGGGGGAGGGCCTTATATGCGTTGCGGAAGTTAGAATTACTATGATCCAGGGTTTTACCAGCCCTGGTTGCACAATCGATATGCTGATAGAATTTAGGGAGTCTTGTTTTCAGATTAGCCTTGTTAAAATCCCCAGCTACAATGAATGCAGCCTCGGGATATGTGGTTTCCAGTTTACATAGAGTCAAATGAAGTTCGTTCAGGGCCATCGATGTGTCTGCTTGGGGGGGAATATATGCGGCTGTGATTATAATCGAAGAGAATTCTCTTGGTAGATAATGCGGTCGGCATTTGATTGTGAGGAATTCTAAGTCAGGTGTACAGAAGGACTTGAGTTCCTGTATGTTGTTATGATCACACCACATCTCGTTAATCATAAGGCATACCCCCCCCGCCCTTATTCTTACCAGAAAGATGCTTGTGTCTGTCGGTGTGATGCGTGAAGAAACCAGCTGGCTGTACTAACTCCGATAGCGTGTCTCGAGTGAGCCATGTTTCCGTGAAGCAAAGAACGTTACAGTCTCTTATGTCTCTCTGGAATGCTACCCTTGCTCGCAGTTCATCTACCTTGTGGTCAAGAGACTGGACATTGGCGAGTAGTATGCTCGGGAGCGGTGCGCGATGTGCCCGTCTCCGGAGCATGACCAGAAGACCACTTCGTCTGCCCCTTTTACAGCGTCGTTGTTTTGGTTCTCCGGCTGGGATCCAATCCATTGTCCTGGGTGGTTGGCAAAACAAGGCCAAATCTACACTGGAGTTTCCTACCAAGAAGACAGTGAATGTTCCTGAGTGGCAGAGTTACAGTTTTAACTTAAATCTGCTTATATGACAAGACCTGAAAATGGTTGTATAGCAATAATCAACAACCAATTTGACAGAGCTTGAAGAATTTAGAAAATAAGAAGAAGAAAATGTAGCACAATCCAGGTGTGGAAAGCTCTCATAGACTAACCCAGAAAGACTCACAGCTTTGATCGCTGCCAAAGGTGATTCTACAAATATTGACTCAGGGGTATGAATTCTTATGTTTATTTATTTTTATTTTTATTTCACCTTTATTTAACCAGGTAGGCCAGTTGAGAACAAGTTCTCATTTACAACTGCGACCTGGCCAAGGTAAAGCAAAGCAGTGCGACAAAAACAACAACACAGAGTTACACATGGAATAAACAAATGTACAGTCAATAACACAATAGAAAAGTCTATACACTATGGCAATAAATAGGCCATAGTGCCAAAATAATTACAATTTAGCAATTAAACACTGGAGTGATATATGTGCAGAAGATGAATGTGCAAGTAGAGATACTGGGATGCAAACGAGCAAAATAAAATATAAAATATATATATACAGTGGGGCAAAAAAGTATTTAGTCAGCCACCATTGTGCAAGTTCTCCCACTTAAAAAGATGAGAGAGGCCTGTAATTTTCATCATAGGTACACTTCAACTATGACAGACAAAATTAGGGGGAAGAAATCCAGAAAATCACATTGTAGGATTTTTTATGAATTTATTTGCAAATTATGGTGGAAAATAAGTATTTGGTCAATAACAAAAGTTTATCTCAATACTTTGTTATATACCCTTTGTTGGCAATGACAGAGGTCAAACGTTTTCTATAAGTCTTCACAAGGTTTTCACACACTGTTGCTGGTATTTTGGCCCATTCCTCCATGCAGATCTCCTCTAGAGCAGTGATGTTTTGGGGCTGTTGCTGGGCAACACGGACTTTCAACTCCCTCCAAAGATTTTCTATGGGGTTGAGATCTGGAGACTGGCTAGGCCACTCCAGGACCTTGAAATGCTTCTTACGAAGCCACTCCTTTGTTGTGTGTGTTTGGGATCATTGTCATGCTGAAAGACCCAGCCACGTTTCATCTTCAATGCCCTTGCTGATGGAAGGAGGTTTTCACTCAAAATCTCACGATACATGGCCCCATTCATTCTGTCCTTTACACGGATCAGTCGTCCTGGTCCCTTTGCAGAAAAACAGCCCCAAAGCATGATGTTTCCACCCCCATGCTTCACAGTAGGTATGGTGTTCTTTGGATGCAACTCAGCATTCTTTGTCCTCCAAACACGACGAGTTGAGTTTTTACCAAAAAGTTATATTTTGGTTTCATCTGACCATATAACATTCTCCCAATCTTCTTCTGGATCATCCAAATGCTTTCTAGCAAACTTCAGACGGGCCTGGACATGTACTGGCTTAAGCAGGGGGACACGTCTGGCACTGCAGGATTTGAGTCCCTGGCGGCGTAGTGTGTTACTGATGGTAGGCTTTGTTACTTTGGTCCCAGCTCTCTGCAGGTCATTCACTAGGTCCCCCCGTGTGGTTCTGGGATTTTTGCTCACCGTTCTTGTGATCATTTTGACCCCACGGGGTGAGATCTTGCGTGGAGCCCCAGATCGAGGGAGATTATCAGTGGTCTTGTATGTCTTCCATTTCCTAATAATTGCTCCCACAGTTGATTTCTTCAAACCAAGCTGCTTACCTATTGCAGATTCAGTCTTCCCAGCCTGGTGCAGGTCTACAATTTTGTTTCTGGTG